>NW_027008786.1:0-72646 GCF_036934945.1 Oncorhynchus masou masou
GGTGGGGAGAGAGTTACAGAAGAGAGGTGGGAGAGAGAGTTACAGAAAGAGAGAAGGTGGGGAGAGAGAGTTACAGAAAGAGAGAAGGTGGGGAGAGAGAGTTACAGGAAGAGAGAAGGTGGGGAGAGAGAGTTACAAAAAGAGAGAAGGTGGGGAGAGAGAGTTACAGAAAGAGAGAAAGTGGGGAGAGAGAGTTACAGAAAGAGAGAAGGTGGGAGAGAGTTACAGAATGAGAGAAGATGGGGAGAGAGTTAGAGAAAGAGAGAAGGTGGGGAGAGAGTTACAGAAAGAGAGAAGATGGGGAGAGAGAGTTACAAAAAGAGAGAAGGTGGGGAGAGAGAGTTACAGAAAGAGAGAAGGTGGGGAGAGAGAGTTACAGAAAGAGAGAAGGTGGGGAGAGAGAGTTACAGAAAGAGAGAAGGTGTGGAGAGAGAGTTACAGAAAGAGAGAAGGTGGGGAGAGAGAGTTACAGAAAGAGAGAAGGTGTGGAGAGAGAGTTACAGAAAGAGAGAAGGTGGGGAGAGAGAGTTACAGAAAGAGAGAAGGTGGGGAGAGAGAGTTACAGAAAGAAAGAAGGTGGGAGAGAGTTAGAGAAAGAGAGAAGGTGGGAGAGAGTTACAGAATGAGAGAAGGTGGGGAGAGAGTTACAGAAGAGAGAAGGTGGGGGAGAGAGAGTTACAGAAAGAAGAAGGTGGGGAGAGAGTTACAGAAAGAGAGAAGGTGGGGAGAGAGAGTTACAGAAAGAGAGAAGGTGGGGTGAGAGAGTTACAGAAAGAGAGAAGGTGGGAAGAGAGAGTTACAGAAAGAGAGAAGGTGTGGAGAGAGAGTTACAGAAAGAGAGAAGGTGGGGAGAGAGAGTTACAGAAAGATAGAAGGTGGGAGAGAGTTACAGAATGAGAGAAGGTGGGGAGAGAGTTACAGAAAGAGAGAAGGTGGGGAGAGAGAGTTACAGAAAGAGAGAAGGTGGGGAGAGAGAGTTACAGAAGAGAGAAGATGGGATAGAGTTACAGAAAGAGAAAAGGTGGGGAGAGAGAGTTACAGAAAGAGTGAAGGTGGGGAGAGAGTTACAGAAGAGAGCGAAGGTGGGGAGAGAGTTACAGAAGAGAGAAGGTAGGAGAGAGTTACAGAAAGAGAGAAGGTGGGAGAGAGAGAGTTACAGAAAGAGAGATGCTGGAGAGAGAGTGTAACAGAAAGAAAGAAGATGGGGAGAGAGAGTTACAGAAAGAAAGAAGGTGAGGAGAGAGAGTTACAGAAAGAGAGAAGGTGGGAGAGAGAGTTACAGAAAGAGAGAAGGTGGGAGAGAGAGTTACAGAAAGAGAGAAGTTGGGGAGAGAGAGTTACAGAAAGAGAGAAGATGGGAGAGAGTTACAGAAAGAGAGAACGTGGGGAGAGAGAGTTACAGAAAGAGAGAGGGTGGGGAGAGAGAGTTACAGAAGAGAGACGGTGGGGAAAGAGAGTTACAGAAAGAGAGAAGGTGGGAGAGAGTTACAGAACGAGAGATGGGGAGAGAGAGTTACATAAAGAGAGAAGGTGGGGAGAGAGTTACAGAAAGAGAGAAGGTGGGGAGAGAGAGTTACAGAAAGAGCGAAGGTGGGGAGAGAGTTACAGAAGAGAGCGAAGGTGGGGAGAGAGATACAGAAGAGAGGTGGGAGAGAGAGTTACAGAAAGAGAGAAGGTGGGGAGAGAGAGTTACAGAAAGAGAGAAGGTGGGGAGAGAGAGTTACAGAAAGAGAAATGATGGGGGAGAGAGTTACAGAAAGAGAGAAGATGGGGAGAGAGTTACAGAAAGAGAGAAGGTGGGGAGAGAGAGTTACAGAAAGAGACAAGATGTGGGAGAGAGTTGCAGAAAGAGAGAAGGTAGGGAGAGAGAGTTACAGAAAGAGAGAAGATGGGAGAGAGTTACAGAAAGAGAGAAGGTGGGGAGAGAGAGTTACAGAAAGAGAGAGGGTGGGGAGAGAGAGTTACAGAAAGAGAGAGGGTGGGGAGAGAGAGTTACAGAAGAGAGAAGGTGGGAGAGAGAGTTACAGAAAGAGCAAAGGTGGGGAGAGATTTACAGAAAGAGAGAAGGTGGGGAGAGAGATACAGAAAGAGAGACGGTGGGGAAAGAGAGTTACAGAAAGAGAGAAGGTGGGAGAGAGTTACAGAACGAGAGATGGGGAGAGAGAGTTACATAAAGAGAGAAGGTGGGGAGAGAGTTACAGAAAGAGAGAAGGTGGGGAGAGAGAGTTACAGAAAGAGCGAAGGTGGGGAGAGAGTTACAGAAGAGAGCGAAGGTGGGGAGAGAGTTACAGAAGAGAGGTGGGAGAGAGAGTTACAGAAAGAGAGAAGGTGGGGAGAGAGAGTTACAGAAAGAGAGAAGGTGGGGAGAGAGAGTTACAGAAAGAGAAATGATGGGGGAGAGAGTTACAGAAAGAGAGAATATGGGGAGAGAGATACAGAAAGAGAGAAGGTGGGGAGAGAGAGTTACAGAAAGAGAAAAGATGGGGGAGAGAGTTGCAGAAAGAGAGAAGGTAGGGAGAGAGAGTTACAGAAAGAGAGAAGATGGGAGAGAGTTACAGAAAGAGAGAAGGTGGGTAGAGAGAGTTACAGAAAGAGAGAGGGTGGGGAGAGAGAGTTACAGAAAGAGAGAACGTGGGGAGAGAGAGTTACAGAAAGAGAGAGGGTGGGGAGAGAGAGTTACAGAAGAGAGAAGGTGGTAGAGAGAGTTACAGAAAGAGCGAAGGTGGGGAGAGAGTTACAGAAAGAGAGAAGGTGGGGAGAGAGAGTTACAGAAAGAGCGAAGGTGGGGATAGAGTTACAGAAGAGAGCGAAGGTGGGGAGAGAGTTACAGAAGAGAGGTGGGAGAGAGAGTTACAGAAAGAGAGAAGGTGGGGAGAGAGAGTTAAAGAAAGAGAGAAGGTGTGGAGAGAGAGTTACAGAAAGAGAAGAGATGGGGGAGAGAGTTACAGAAAGAGAAAAGATGGGGGAGAGAGTTACAGAATAAGAGAAGGTGGGGAGAGAGAGTTACAGAAAGAGAGAAGGTGGGGAGAGAGAGTTACAGAACGAGAGAAGGTGGGAGAGAGACTTACAGAAAGAGAGACGGTGGGGAGAGAGAGTTACAGAAAGAGAGAAGGTGGGGATAGAGAGTTACAGAAAGAGAGAGACGGTGGGAGAGAGAGTTACAGAAAGAGAGAAGGTGGGGAGAGAGAGAGTTACAGAAAGAGAGAAGGTGGGGAGAGAGAGTTACAGAAAGAGAAAAGATGGGGGAGAGAGTTACAGAAAGAGAAAAGGTGGGGAGAGAGAGTTACAGAAAGAGAAAAGATGGGGGAGAGAGTTACAGAATGAGAGAAGGTGGGAGAGAGTTACAGAACGAGAGATGGGGAGAGAGAGTTACATAAAGAGAGAAGGTGGGGAGAGAGTTACAGAAAGAGAGAAGGTGGGGAGAGAGAGTTACAGAAAGAGCGAAGGTGGGGAGAGAGTTACAGAAGAGAGCGAAGGTGGGGAGAGAGTTACAGAAGAGAGGTGGGAGAGAGAGTTACAGAAAGAGAGAAGGTGGGGAGAGAGAGTTACAGAAAGAGAGAAGGTGGGGAGAGAGAGTTACAGAAAGAGAAAAGATGGGGGAGAGAGTTACAGAAAGAGAGAAGGTGGGGAGAGAGAGTTACAGAAAGAGAGAAGGTGGGGAGAGAGAGTTACAGAAAGAGAAAAGTTGGGGGAGAGAGTTGCAGAAAGAGAGAAGGTAGGGAGAGAGAGTTACAGAAAGAGAGAAGATGGGAGAGAGTTATAGAAAGAGAGAATGTGGGGAGAGAGTTACAGAAAGAGAGGGTGGGGAGAGAGAGTTACAGAAAGAGAGAAGGTGGGAGAGAGAGAGTTACAGAAAGAGAGATGGTGGGGAGAGAGAGTTACAGAAAGAGAGAGGGTGGGGAGAGAGAGTTACAGAAGAGAGAAGGTGGGAGAGAGAGTTACAGAAAGAGATGGTGGGGGGAGAGAGTGACAGAAAGAGAGAAGGTGAGGAGGAGAGAGTTATAGAAGAGAGAAGGTTGGGAGAGAGAGTTAACGAAAGAGGGAAGGTGGGAGAGAGAGTTATAGAAAGAGAGAAGGTGGGGAGAGAGAGTTACAGAAAGAGAAAAGATGGGGGAGAGAGTAACAGAAAGAGAGAAGGTGGGGAGAGAGAGTTACAGGAAGAGAGAAGGTGGGGAGAGAGAGTTACAGAAAGATAAAAGATGGGGGAGAGAGTTACAGAAAGAGTTAAGGTGGGGAGGGAGAGTTACAGAAAGAGAGAGGGTGGGGAGAGAGAGTTACAGAAAGAGAGAAGGTGGGAGAGAGTTACAGAATGAGAGATGGGGAGAGAGAGTTACATAAAGAGAGAAGGTGGGGAGAGAGTTACAGAAAGAGAGAAGGTGGGGAGAGAGAGTTACAGAAAGAGCGAAGGTGGGGAGAGAGTTACAGAAGAGCGAAGGTGGGGAGAGAGTTACAGAAGAGAGGTGGGAGAGAGAGTTACAGAAAGAGAGAAGGTGGGGAGAGAGAGTTAAAGAAAGAGAGAAGGTGTGGAGAGAGAGTTACAGAAAGAGAAAAGATGGGGAGAGAGTTACAGAAAGAGAAAAGATGGGGGAGAGAGTTACAGAATAAGAGAAGGTGGGGAGAGAGAGTTACAGAAAGAGAGAAGGTGGGGAGAGAGAGTTACAGAACGAGAGAAGGTGGGAGAGAGACTTACAGAAAGAGAGACGGTGGGGAGAGAGAGTTACAGAAAGAGAGAAGGTGGGGATAGAGAGTTACAGAAAGAGAGACGGTGGGGAGAGAGAGTTACAGAAAGAGAGAAGGTGGGGAGAGAGAGTTACAGAAAGAGAGAAGGTGGGGAGAGAGAGTTACAGAAAGAGAAAAGATGGGGGAGAGAGTAACAGAAAGAGAGAAGGTGGGAGAGAGAGTTACAGAAAGAGAGAAGGTGGGGAGAGAGAGTTACAGAAAGGGAGAGGGTGGGGAGAGAGAGTTACAGAAGAGAGAAGGTGGGAGAGAGAGAGTTACAGAAAGAGAGATGGTTGGGATAGAGAGTTACAGAAAGAGAGAAGGTGGGAGAGATTTACCGAACGACATAAGGTAGGGAGAGAGAGTTACAGAAAGAGAGAAGGTGGGGAGAGAGTTACATAAAGAGAGAAGGTGGGAGAGAGAGTTAAAGAAAGAGAGAAGGTGGGAGAGAGAGTTACAGAAAGAGCTAAGGTGTTGGAGAGAGTTACAGAAAGAGAGAAGGTGGGGAGAGAGTTACAGAAAGAGAAAAGGTGGGGAAGAGAGTTACAGAAAGAGAAAAGATGGGGGAGAGAGTTACAGAAAGAGAGAAGGTGTGGAGAGAGTGTTACAGAAAGAGAGAAGGTGGGGAGAGAGAGTTAGAAAGAGAAAAGATGGGGGAGAGAGAGTAACAGAAAGAAAGAAGGTGGGGAGAGAGAGTTACAGAAAGAGAGAAGGTGAGGAGAGAGAGTTATAGAAAGAGAGAAGGTTGGAAGAGAGAGGTAAAGAAAGAGGGAAGGTTGGAGAGAGAGTTACAGAAAGAGAGAAGGTGGGAGAGAGATTTACAGAAAGAGAGAAGGTGGGAGAGAGTTACCGAACGACAGAAGGTACGGAGAGAGAGTTACAGAAAGAGAGAAGGTGGGGAGAGAGTTACATAAAGAGAGAAGGTGGGAGAGAGCGTTAAAGAAAGAGAGATGGTGGGGAGAGAGTTACAGAAAGAGAGAAGGTGGGGATAGAGAGTTACAGAAAGAGAGAAGGTGGGGAGAGAGAGTTACAGAAAGAGAACAGATGGGGGAGAGAGTTACAGAAAGAGAGAAGTTGGGGATAGAGAGTTACAGAAAGAGAGGGGGTGGGGAGAGAGAGTTACAGAAAGAGCAAAGGTGTGGGAGAGAGTTACAGAAAGAGAGAAGATGGGGGGAGAGTTACAGAAAGAGAAAAGGTGGTGAGAGAGAGTTACAGAAAGAGAAAAGATGGGGGAGAGAGTTACAGAAAGAGAGAAGGTGTGGAGAGAGTGTTACAGAAAGAGAGAAGGTGGGGAGAGAGAGTTACATAAAGAGAGAAGGTGGGAGAGAGAGTTAAAGAAAGAGAGATGGTGGGGAGAGACTTACAGAAAGAGAGAAGGTGGGGAGAGAGAGTTACAGAAAGAGAGAAGGTGGGGAGAGAGAGTTACAGAAAGAGAAAAGATGGGGGAGAGAGTAACAGAAAGAGAGAAGGTGGGAGAGAGAGAGTTACAGAAAGAGAGAAGGTGGGGAGAGAGAGTTACAGAAAGGGAGAGGGTGGGGAGAGAGAGTTACAGAAGAGAGAAGGTGGGAGAGAGAGTTACAGAAAGAGAGATGGTTGGGATAGAGAGTTACAGAAAGAGAAGGTGGGAGAGATTTACCGAACGACATAAGGTAGGGAGAGAGTTACAGAAAGAGAGAAGGTGGGGAGAGAGTTACATAAAGAGAGAAGGTGGGAGAGAGTTAAAGAAAGAGAGAAGGTGGGAGAGAGTTACAGAAAGAGCTAAGGTGTTGGAGAGAGTTACAGAAAGAGAGAAGGTGGGGAGAGAGTTACAGAAAGAGAAAAGGTGGGGAAGAGAGTTACAGAAAGAGAAAAGATGGGGGAGAGAGTTACAGAAAGAGAGAAGGTGTGGAGAGAGTGTTACAGAAAGAGAGAAGGTGGGGAGAGAGAGTTAGAAAGAGAAAAGATGGGGGAGAGAGAGTAACAGAAAGAAAGAAGGTGGGGAGAGAGTTACAGAAAGAGAGAAGGTGAGGAGAGAGTTATAGAAAGAGAGAAGGTTGGAAGAGAGAGGTAAAGAAAGAGGGAAGGTTGGAGAGAGAGTTACAGAAAGAGAGAAGGTGGGAGAGAGATTTACAGAAAGAGAGAAGGTGGGAGAGAGTTACCGAACGACAGAAGGTACGGAGAGAGAGTTACAGAAAGAGAGAAGGTGGGGAGAGAGTTACATAAAGAGAGAAGGTGGGAGAGAGCGTTAAAGAAAGAGAGATGGTGGGGAGAGAGTTACAGAAAGAGAGAAGGTGGGGATAGAGAGTTACAGAAAGAGAGAAGGTGGGGAGAGAGAGTTACAGAAAGAGAACAGATGGGGGAGAGAGTTACAGAAAGAGAGAAGTTGGGGATAGAGAGTTACAGAAAGAGAGGGGGTGGGGAGAGAGAGTTACAGAAAGAGCAAAGGTGTGGGAGAGAGTTACAGAAAGAGAGAAGATGGGGGGAGAGTTACAGAAAGAGAAAAGGTGGTGAGAGAGAGTTACAGAAAGAGAAAAGATGGGGGAGAGAGTTACAGAAAGAGAGAAGGTGTGGAGAGAGTGTTACAGAAAGAGAGAAGGTGGGGAGAGAGAGTTACATAAAGAGAGAAGGTGGGAGAGAGAGTTAAAGAAAGAGAGATGGTGGGGAGAGACTTACAGAAAGAGAGAAGGTGGGGAGAGAGAGTTACAGAAAGAGAGAAGGTGGGGATAGAGAGTTACAGAAAGAGAGAGGGTGGGGAGAGAGTTACATAAAGAGAGAAGGTGGGAGAGAGAGTTAAAGAAAGAGAGAAGGTGGGAGAGAGAGTTACAGAAAGAGAGAAGGTGGGGAGAGAGAGTTACAGAATGAGAGAAGGTGGGAGAGAGACTTACAGAAAGAGAGAAGGTGGGGAGAGAGAGTTACAGAAAGAGAGAAGGTGGGGATAGAGAGTTACAGAAAGAGAGAGGGTGGGGAGAGAGTTACATAAAGAGAGAAGGTGGGAGAGAGAGTTAAAGAAAGAGAGAAGGTGGGAGAGAGAGTTACAGAAAGAGCTAAGGTGTTGGAGAGAGTTAAAGAAAGAGAGAAGGTGGGGAGAGAGTTACAGAAAGAGAAAAGGTGGGGAAGAGAGTTACAGAAAGAGAAAAGATGGGGGAGAGAGTTACAGAAAGAGAGAAGGTGTGGAGAGAGTGTTACAGAAAGAGAGAAGGTGGGGAGAGAGAGTTAGAAAGAGAAAAGATGGGGGAGAGAGAGTAACAGAAAGAAAGAAGGTGGGGAGAGAGAGTTACAGAAAGAGAGAAGGTGAGGAGAGAGAGTTATAGAAAGAGAGAAGGTTGGAAGAGAGAGTTAAAGAAAGAGGGAAGGTGGGAGAGAGAGTTATAGAAAGAGAGAAGGTGGGAGAGAGATACAGAAGAGAGAAGGTGGGAGAGAGAGTTACAGAAAGAGCGAAGGTGTGGGAGAGAGTTACAGAAAGAGAGAAGGTGGGGAGAGAGTTACAGAAAGAGAAAAGGTGGGGAGAGAGAGTTACAGAAAGAGAAAAGATGGGGGAGAGAGTTACAGAATGAGAGAAGGTGGGAGAGAGTTACAGAACGAGAGATGGGGAGAGAGAGTTACATAAAGAGAGAAGGTGGGGAGAGAGTTACAGAAAGAGAGAAGGTGGGGAGAGAGAGTTACAGAAAGAGCGAAGGTGGGGAGAGAGTTACAGAAGAGAGCGAAGGTGGGGAGAGAGTTACAGAAGAGAGGTGGGAGAGAGAGTTACAGAAAGAGAGAAGGTGGGGAGAGAGAGTTACAGAAAGAGAGAAGGTGGGGAGAGAGAGTTACAGAAAAAGAAAAGATGGGGGAGAGAGTTACAGAAAGAGAGAAGGTGGGGAGAGAGAGTTACAGAAAGAGAAGGTGGGGAGAGAGAGTTACAGAAAGAGAAAAGTTGGGGGAGAGAGTTGCAGAAAGAAGGTAGGGAGAGAGAGTTACAGAAAGAGAAGATGGGAGAGAGTTATAGAAAGAGAGAATGTGGGAGAGAGAGTTACAGAAAGAGAGGGTGGGAGAGAGTTACAGAAAGAGAGAAGGTGGGATAGAGAGAGTTACAGAAAGAGAGATGGTGGGGGAGAGAGAGTTACAGAAAGAGAGAGGGTGGGGAGAGAGTTACAGAAGAGAAGGTGGGAGAGAGAGAGTTACAGAAAGAGAGATGGTGGGGAGAGAGAGTGACAGAAAGAGAGAAGGTGAGGAGAGAGAGTTATAGAAAGAGAGAAGGTTGGGAGAGAGAGTTAAAGAAAGAGGGAAGGTGGGAGAGAGAGTTATAGAAAGAGAGAAGGTGGGGAGAGAGAGTTACAGAAAGAGAAAAGATGGGGGAGAGAGTAACAGAAAGAGAGAAGGTGGGGAGAGAGAGTTACAGGAAGAGAGAAGGTGGGGAGAGAGAGTTACAGAAAGATAAAAGATGGGGGAGAGAGTTACAGAAAGAGTTAAGGTGGGGAGGGAGAGTTACAGAAAGAGAGAGGGTGGGGAGAGAGAGTTACAGAAAGAGAGAAGGTGGGAGAGAGAGAGTTACAGAAAGAGAGATGGTGGGGAGAGAGAGTTACAGAAAGAGAGAAGGTGAGGAGAGAGTTATAGAAAGAGAGAAGGTGGGGAGAGAGAGTTACAGAAAGAGAGAAGGTGGGGAGAGAGAGTTACAGAAAGAGAGAAGGTGGGGTAGAGAGAGTTAAAGAAAGAGAGAGGGTGGGGAGAGAGAGTTACAGAAGAGAGAAGGTGGGAGAGAGTGTTACAGAAAGAGCGAAGGTGTGGGAGAGAGTTACAGAAAGAGAGAAGGTGGGGGGAGAGTTACGGAAAGAGAAAAGGTGGTGAGAGAGAGTTACAGAAAGAGAGAAGGTGTGGAGAGAGAGTTACAGAAAGAGAAAAGATGGGGGAGAGAGTTACAGAAAGAGAGAAGGTGGGGAGAGAGAGTTACAGAAAGAGAGAAGGTGGGGGTGAGAGTTACAGAAAGAGAGAAGGTGTGGAGAGAGAGTTACAGAAAGAGAGAAGGTGGGGAGAGAGAGTTACAGAAAGAGAGAAGGTGGGGAGAGAGAGTTACAGATTGAGAGAAGGTGGGAGAAAGACTTACAGAAAGAGAGAAGGTGGGGAGAGAGAGTTACAGAAAGAGAGAAGGTGGGGATAGAGAGTTACAGAAAGAGAGAGGGTGGGGAGAGAGTTACATAAAGAGAGAAGGTGGGAGAGAGAGTTAAAGAAAGAGAGAAGGTGGGAGAGAGAGTTACAGAAAGAGCTAAGGTGTTGGAGAGAGTTACATAAAGAGAGAAGGTGGGGAGAGAGTTACAGAAAGAGAAAAGGTGGGGAAGAGAGTTACAGAAAGAGAAAAGATGGGGGAGAGAGTTACAGAAAGAGAGAAGGTGTGGAGAGAGTGTTACAGAAAGAGAGAAGGTGGGGAGAGAGAGTTAGAAAGAGAAAAGATGGGGGAGAGAGAGTAACAGAAAGAAAGAAGGTGGGGAGAGAGAGTTACAGAAAGAGAGAAGGTGAGGAGAGAGAGTTATAGAAAGAGAGAAGGTTGGAAGAGAGAGTAAAAGAAAGAGGGAAGGTGGGAGAGAGAGTTATAGAAAGAGAGAAGGTGGGAGAGAGATACAGAAGAGAGAAGGTGGGAGAGAGAGTTACAGAAAGAGCGAAGGTGTGGGAGAGAGTTACAGAAAGAGAGAAGGTGGGGAGAGAGTTACAGAAAGAGAAAAGATGGGGAGAGAGAGTTACAGAAAGAGAAAAGATGGGGGAGAGAGTTACAGAATGAGAGAAGGTGGGAGAAAGTTACAGAACGAGAGATGGGGAGAGAGAGTTACATAAAGAGAGAAGGTGGGGAGAGAGTTACAGAAAGAGAGAAGGTGGGGAGAGAGAGTTACAGAAAGAGCGAATGTGGGGAGAGAGTTACAGAAGAGAGCGAAGGTGGGGAGAGAGTTACAGAACAGAGGTGGGAGAGAGAGTTACAGAAAGAGAGAAGGTGGGGAGAGAGAGTTACAGAAAGAGAGAAGGTGGGGAGAGAGAGTTACAGAAAGAGAAAAGATGGGGGAGAGAGTTACAGAAAGAGAGAAGGTGGGGAGAGAGAGTTACAGAAAGAGAGAAGGTGGGGAGAGAGAGTTACAGAAAGAGAAAAGATGGGGAGAGAGTTGCAGAAAGAGAGAAGGTAGGGAGAGAGAGTTATAGAAAGAGAGAAGATGGGAGAGAGTTATAGAAAGAGAGAATGTGGGGAGAGAGAGTTACAGAAAGAGAGAGGGTGGGGAGAGAGAGTTACAGAAAGAGAGAAGGTGGGAGAGAGAGTTATAGAAAGAGAGAAGGTTGGGAGAGAGAGTTAAAGAAAGAGGGAAGGTGGGAGAGAGAGTTACAGAAAGAGCGAATGTGGGGAGAGAGTTACAGAAGAGAGCGAAGGTGGGGAGAGAGTTACAGAACAGAGGTGGGAGAGAGAGTTACAGAAAGAGAGAAGGTGGGGAGAGAGAGTTACAGAAAGAGAGAAGGTGGGGAGAGAGAGTTACAGAAAGAGAAAAGATGGGGGAGAGAGTTACAGAAAGAGAGAAGGTGGGGAGAGAGAGTTACAGAAAGAGAGAAGGTGGGGAGAGAGAGTTACAGAAAGAGAAAAGATGGGGAGAGAGTTGCAGAAAGAGAGAAGGTAGGTAGAGAGAGTTACAGAAAGAGAGAAGATGGGAGAGAGTTATAGAAAGAGAGAATGTGGGGAGAGAGAGTTACAGAAAGAGAGAGGGTGGGGAGAGAGAGTTACAGAAAGAGAGAAGGTGGGAGAGAGAGTTATAGAAAGAGAGAAGGTTGGGAGAGAGAGTTAAAGAAAGAGGGAAGGTGGGAGAGAGAGTTATAGAAAGAGAGAAGGTGGGGAGAGAGAGTTACAGAAAGAGAAAATATGGGGGAGAGAGTTACAGAAAGAGAGAAGGTGGGGAGAGAGAGTTACAGAAAGAGAGAAGGTGGGGAGAGAGAGTTACAGAAAGAGAAAAGATGGGGGAGAGAGTTACAGAAAGCGAGAAGGTGGGAGAGAGTTATAGAAAGAGAGAAGGTGGGGAGAGAGAGTTACAGAAAGAGAGAGGGTGGGGAGAGAGAGTTACAGAAGAGAGAAGGTGGGAGAGAGAGAGTTACAGAAAGAGAGATGGTGGGGAGAGAGAGTTACAGAAAGAGAGAAGGTGAGGAGAGAGTTATAGAAAGAGAGAAGGTTGGGAGAGAGAGTTAAAGAAAGAAGGAAGGTGGGAGAGAGAGTTATAGAAAGAGAGAAGGTGGGGAGAGATAGTTACAGAAAGAGAAAATATGGGGGGAGAGAGTTACAGAAAGAGAGAAGGTGGGGGAGAAAGAGTTACAGAAAGAGAGAAGATGGGGAGAGAGAGTTACAGAAAGAGAGAAGATGGGGGAGAGAGTTACAGAAAGAGAGAAGGTGGGAGAGAGTTACAGAAAGAGAGAAGGTGGGGAGAGAGAGTTACAGAAAGAGAGAGGGTGGGAGAGAGTTACAGAAGAGAGAAGGTGGGAGAGAGAGATACAGAAAGAGCGAAGGTGTGGGAGAGAGTTACAGAAAGAGAGAAGGTGGGGAGAGAGTTACAGAAAGAGAAAAGATGGGGGAGAGAGTTACAGAAAGAGAAAAGATGGGGGAGAGAGTTACAGAATAAGAGAAGGTGGGGAGAGAGAGTTACAGAAAGAGAGAAGGTGGGGAGAGAGAGTTACAGAACGAGAGAAGGTGGGAGAGAGACTTACAGAAAGAGAGAAGGTGGGGAGAGAGAGTTACAGAAAGAGAGAAGGTGGGGATAGAGAGTTACAGAAAGAGAGACGGTGGGGAGAGAGAGTTACAGAAAGAGAGAAGGTGGGGAGAGAGAGATACAGAAAGAGAGAAGGTGGGAGAGAGAGTTACAGAAAGAGAGAGGGTGGGGAGAGAGAGTTACAGAAGAGAGAAGGTGGGAGAGAGAGAGTTACAGAAAGAGAGATGGTGGGAGAGAGAGATTTACATAAAGAGAGAAGGTGAGGAGAGAGTTATAGAAAGAGAGAAGGTTGGGAGAGAGAGTTAAAGAAAGAGGGAAGGTGGGAGAGAGAGTTATAGAAAGAGAGAAGGTGGGGAGAGATAGTTACAGAAAGAGAAAAAAATGGGGGAGAGAGTTACAGAAAGAGAGAAGGTGGGGAGAGAGAGTTACAGAAAGAGAGAAGATGGGGAGAGAGAGTTACAGAAAGAGAAAAGATGGGGGAGAGAGTTACAGAAAGAGAGAAGGTGGGAGAGAGTTACAGAAAGAGAGAAGGTGGGGAGAGAGTTACAGAAAGAGAGAGGGTGGGAGAGAGTTACAGAAGAGAGAAGGTGGGAGAGAGAGTTACAGAAAGAGCGAAGGTGTGGGAGAGAGTTACAGAAAGAGAGAAGGTGGGGAGAGAGTTACAGAAAGAGAAAAGGTGGGGAGAGAGAGTTACAGAAAGAGAAAAGATGGGGGAGAGAGTTACAGAAAGAGAAAAGATGGGGGAGAGAGAGTTACAGAATAAGAGAAGGTGGGGAGAGAGAGTTACAGAAAGAGAGAAGGTGGGAGAGAGAGTTACAGAACGAGAGAAGGTGGGAGAGAGACTTACAGAAAGAGAGACGGTGGGGAGAGAGAGTTACAGAAAGAGAGAAGGTGGGGATAGAGAGTTACAGAAAGAGAGATGGTGGGGAGAGAGAGTTACAGAAAGAGAGAAAGGTGGGGAGAGAGAGTTACAGAAAGAGAGAAGGTGGGGAGAGAGAGTTACAGAAATAGAGAAGGTGGGGAGAGAGAGTTACAGAAAGAGAAAAGATGGGGGAGAGAGTTACAGAAAGAGAGAAGGTGGGAGAGAGAGTTACATAAAGAGAGAAGGTGGGGAGAGAGAGTTACAGAAAGAGAGAGGGTGGGGAGAGAGAGTTACAGAAGAGAGAAGGTGGGAGAGAGAGTTACAGAAAGAGAGATAGTTGGGATAGAGAGTTACAGAAAGAGAGAAGGTGGGGAGAGAGAGTTACAGAAAGAGAGAAGGTGGGGAGAGAGAGTTACAGAAAGAGAAAGGTGGGAGAGATTTACCGAACGACAGAAGGTAGGGAGAGAGTTACAGAAAGAGAGAAGGTGGGGAGAGAGTTACATAAAGAGAGAAGGTGAGAAAGAGAGTTAAAGAAAGAGAGAAGGTGGGAGAGAGAGTTACAGAAAGAGAGAAGGTGTGGAGAGAGTGTTACAGAAAGAGAGAAGGTGAGGAGAGAGAGTTAGAAAGAGAAAGATGGAGGAGAGAGAGTAACAGAAAGAAAGAAGGTGGGGAGAGAGAGTTACAGAAAGAGCTAAGGTGTTGGAGAGAGTTACAGAAAGAGAGAAGGTGGGGAGAGAGTTACAGAAAGAGAAAAGGTGGGGAAGAGAGTTACAGAAAGAGAAAAGATGGGGGAGAGAGTTACAGAAAGAGAGAAGGTGGGAGAGAGAGAGTTACAGAAAGAGAGAAGGTGGGGAGAGAGAGTTACAGAAAGAGAGGGTGGGAGAGAGTTATAGAAAGAGAGAAGGTGGGGAGAGAGAGTTACAGAAAGAGAGAGGGTGGGGAGAGAGAGTTACAGAAGAGAGAAGGTGGGAGAGAGAGAGTTACAGAATTAGAGATGGTGGGGAGAGAGAGTTACAGAAAGAGAGAAGGTGAGGAGAGAGTTATAGAAAGAGAGAAGGTTGGGAGAGAGAGTTAAAGAAAGAGGGAAGGTGGGAGAGAGAGTTATAGAAAGAGAGAAGGTGGGGAGAGATAGTTACAGAAAGAGAAAATATGGGGGAGAGAGTTACAGAAAGAGAGAAGGTGGGGAGAGAGAGTTACAGAAAGAGAGAAGATGGGGAGAGAGAGTTACAGAAAGAGAAAAGATGGGGGAGAGAGTTACAGAAAGAGAGAAGGTGGGAGAGAGTTACAGAAAGAGAGAAGGTGGGGAGAGAGAGTTACAGAAAGAGAGGGGGTGGGAGAGAGTTACAGAAGAGAGAAGGTGGGAGAGAGAGTTACAGAAAGAGAGAAGGTGGGGAGAGAGAGTTACAGAAATAGAGAAGGTGGGGAGAGAGAGTTACAGAAAGAGAAAAGATGGGGGAGAGAGTTACAGAAAGAGAGAAGGTGGGAGAGAGAGAGTTACATAAAGAGAGAAGGTGGGGAGAGAGAGTTACAGAAAGAGAGAGGGTGGGGAGAGAGTTACAGAAGAGAGAAGGTGGGAGAGAGAGAGTTACAGAAAGAGAGATAGTTGGGATAGAGAGTTACAGAAAGAGAGAAGGTGGGGAGAGAGAGTTACAGAAAGAGAGAAGGTGGGGAGAGAGAGTTACAGAAAGAGAGAAGGTGGGAGAGATTTACCGAACGACAGAAGGTAGGGAGAGAGAGTTACAGAAAGAGAGAAGGTGGGGAGAGAGTTACATAAAGAGAGAAGGTGAGAAAGAGAGTTAAAGAAAGAGAGAAGGTGGGAGAGAGAGTTACAGAAAGAGAGAAGGTGTGGAGAGAGTGTTACAGAAAGAGAGAAGGTGAGGAGAGAGAGTTAGAAAGAGAAAAGATGGAGGAGAGAGAGTAACAGAAAGAAAGAAGGTGGGGAGAGAGAGTTACAGAAAGAGCTAAGGTGTTGGAGAGAGTTACAGAAAGAGAGAAGGTGGGGAGAGAGTTACAGAAAGAGAAAAGGTGGGGAAGAGAGTTACAGAAAGAGAAAAGATGGGGGAGAGAGTTACAGAAAGAGAGAAGGTGGGAGAGAGAGAGTTACAGAAAGAGAGAAGGTGGGGAGAGAGAGTTACAGAAAGAGAGGGTGGGAGAGAGTTATAGAAAGAGAGAAGGTGGGGAGAGAGAGTTACAGAAAGAGAGAGGGTGGGGAGAGAGAGTTACAGAAGAGAGAAGGTGGGAGAGAGAGAGTTACAGAATTAGAGATGGTGGGGAGAGAGAGTTACAGAAAGAGAGAAGGTGAGGAGAGAGTTATAGAAAGAGAGAAGGTTGGGAGAGAGAGTTAAAGAAAGAGGGAAGGTGGGAGAGAGAGTTATAGAAAGAGAGAAGGTGGGGAGAGATAGTTACAGAAAGAGAAAATATGGGGGAGAGAGTTACAGAAAGAGAGAAGGTGGGGAGAGAGAGTTACAGAAAGAGAGAAGATGGGGAGAGAGAGTTACAGAAAGAGAAAAGATGGGGGAGAGAGTTACAGAAAGAGAGAAGGTGGGAGAGAGTTACAGAAAGAGAGAAGGTGGGGAGAGAGAGTTACAGAAAGAGAGGGGGGGGGAGAGAGTTACAGAAGAGAGAAGGTGGGAGAGAGAGTTACAGAAAGAGAGAAGGTGTGGGAGAGAGTTACAGAAAGAGAGAAGGTGGGGAGAGAGTTACAGAAAGAGAAAAGGTGGGGAGAGAGAGTTACAGAAAGAGAAAAGATGGGGGAGAGAGTTACAGAAAGAGAGAAGGTGTGGAGAGAGAGTTACAGAAAGAGAAAAGATGGGGGAGAGAGTTACAGAAAGAGAAAAGATGGGGGAGAGAGTTACAGAATAAGAGAAGGTGGGGAGAGAGAGTTACAGAAAGAGAGAAGGTGGGGAGAGAGAGTTACAGAACGAGAGAAGGTGGGAGAGAGACTTACAGAAAGAGATACGGTGGGGAGAGAGAGTTACAGAAAGAGAGAAGGTGGGGATAGAGAGTTACAGAAAGAGAGACGGTGGGGAGAGAGAGTTAAAGAAAGAGAGAAGGTGGGGAGAGAGAGTTACAGAAAGAGAGAAGGTGGGGAGAGAGAGTTACAGAAAGAGAAAAGATGGGGGAGAGAGTTACAGAAAGAGAGAAGGTGGGAGAGAGAGAGTTACAGAAAGAGAGAAGGTGGGGAGAGAGAGTTACAGAAAGAGAGAGGGTGGGGAGAGAGAGTTACAGAAGAGAGAAGGTGGGAGAGAGAGAGTTACAGAAAGAGAGATGGTTGGGATAGAGAGTTACAGAAAGAGAGAAGGTGGGGAGAGAGAGTTACAGAAAGAGAGAAGGTGGGAGAGATTTACCGAACGACAGAAGGTAGGGAGAGAGAGTTACAGAAAGAGAGAAGGTGGGGAGAGAGTTACATAAAGAGAGAAGGTGGGGGAGAGAGTTACAGAAAGAGCTAAGGTGTTGGAGAGAGTTACAGAAAGAGAGAAGGTGGGGAGAGAGTTACAGAAAGAGAAAAGGTGGGGAAGAGAGTTACAGAAAGAGAAAAGATGGGGAGAGAGTTACAGAAAGAGAGAAGGTGTGGAGAGAGAGTTACAGAAAGAGAAAATATGGGGGAGAGAGTTACAGAAAGAGAGAAGGTGGGGAGAGAGAGTTACAGAAAGATAGAAGGTGGGGAGAGAGAGTTACAGAAAGAGAGAAGGTGTGGACAGAGAGTTACAGAAAGAGAGAAGGTGTGGAGAGAGAGTTACAGAAAGAGAGAAGGTGGGAGAGAGACTTACAGAAAGAGAGAAGGTGGGGAGAGAGAGTTACAGAAAGAGAGAAGGTGGGGATAGAGAGTTACAGAAAGAGAGACGGTGGGGAGAGAGAGTTACAGAAAGAGAGAAGGTGGGGAGAGAGAGTTACAGAAAGAGAGAAGGTGGGGAGAGAAAGTTACAGAAAGAGAAAAGATGGGGAGAGAGAGTTACAGAGAGATAAAAGTTGGGGGAGAGAGTTACAGAAAGAGTTAAGGTAGGAGAGAGTTACAGAAAGAGAGAAGGTGGGGAGAGAGAGTTACAGAAAGAGAGAGGGTGGGGAGAGAGAGCTAAAGAAAGAGGGAAGGTGGGAGAGAGAGTTATAGAAAGAGAGAAGGTGGGGAGAGAGAGTTACAGAAAGAGAAAAGATGGGGGAGAGAGTTACAGAATAAGAGAAGGTGGGGAGAGAGAGTTACAGAAAGAGAGAAGGTGGGGAGAGAGAGTTACAGAACGAGAGAAGGTGGGAGAGAGACTTACAGAAAGAGAGACGGTGGGGAGAGAGAGTTACAGAAAGAGAGAAGGTGGGGATAGAGAGTTACAGAAAGAGAGATGGTGGGGAGAGAGAGTTACAGAAAGAGAGAAGGTGGGGAGAGAGAGTTACAGAAAGAGAGAAGGTGGGGAGAGAGAGTTACAGAAATAGAGAAGGTGGGGAGAGAGAGTTACAGAAAGAGAAAAGATGGGGGAGAGAGTTACAGAAAGAGAGAAGGTGGGAGAGAGAGAGTTACATAAAGAGAGAAGGTGGGGAGAGAGAGTTACAGAAAGAGAGAGGGTGGGGAGAGAGAGTTACAGAAGAGAGAAGGTGGGAGAGAGAGAGTTACAGAAAGAGAGATAGTTGGGATAGAGAGTTACAGAAAGAGAGAAGGTGGGGAGAGAGAGTTACAGAAAGAGAGAAGGTGGGGAGAGAGAGTTACAGAAAGAGAGAAGGTGGGAGAGATTTACCGAACGACAGAAGGTAGGGAGAGAGAGTTACAGAAAGAGAGAAGGTGGGGAGAGAGTTACATAAAGAGAGAAGGTGAGAAAGAGAGTTAAAGAAAGAGAGAAGGTGGGAGAGAGAGTTACAGAAAGAGAGAAGGTGTGGAGAGAGTGTTACAGAAAGAGAGAAGGTGAGGAGAGAGAGTTAGAAAGAGAAAAGATGGAGGAGAGAGAGTAACAGAAAGAAAGAAGGTGGGGAGAGAGAGTTACAGAAAGAGCTAAGGTGTTGGAGAGAGTTACAGAAAGAGAGAAGGTGGGGAGAGAGTTACAGAAAGAGAAAAGGGGGGGAAGAGAGTTACAGAAAGAGAAAAGATGGGGAGAGAGTTACAGAAAGAGAGAAGGTGGGAGAGAGAGTTACAGAAAGAGAGAAGGTGGGGAGAGAGAGTTACAGAAAGAGAGGGTGGGAGAGAGTTATAGAAAGAGAGAAGGTGGGGAGAGAGAGTTACAGAAAGAGAGAGGGTGGGGAGAGAGAGTTACAGAAGAGAGAAGGTGGGAGAGAGAGAGTTACAGAAAGAGAGATGGTGGGGAGAGAGAGTTACAGAAAGAGAGAAGGTGAGGAGAGAGTTATAGAAAGAGAGAAGGTTGGGAGAGAGAGTTAAAGAAAGAGGGAAGGTGGGAGAGAGAGTTATAGAAAGAGAGAAGGTGGGGAGAGATAGTTACAGAAAGAGAAAATATGGGGAGAGAGTTACAGAAAGAGAGAAGGTGGGGAGAGAGAGTTACAGAAAGAGAGAAGATGGGGAGAGAGAGTTACAGAAAGAGAAAAGATGGGGGAGAGAGTTACAGAAAGAGAGAAGGTGGGAGAGAGTTACAGAAAGAGAGAGAAGGTGGGGAGAGAGAGTTACAGAAAGAGAGGGGGTGGGAGAGAGTTACAGAAGAGAGAAGGTGGGAGAGAGAGTTACAGAAAGAGAGAAGGTGTGGGAGAGAGTTACAGAAAGAGAGAAGGTGGGGAGAGAGTTACAGAAAGAGAAAAGGTGGGGAGAGAGAGTTACAGAAAGAGAAAAGATGGGGGAGAGAGTTACAGAAAGAGAGAAGGTGTGGAGAGAGAGTTACAGAAAGAGAAAAGATGGGGGAGAGAGTTACAGAAAGAGAAAAGATGGGGGAGAGAGTTACAGAATAAGAGAAGGTGGGGAGAGAGAGTAACAGAAAGAGAGAAGGTGGGGAGAGAGTTACAGAACGAGAGAAGGTGGGAGAGAGACTTACAGAAAGAGATACGGTGGGGAGAGAGAGTTACAGAAAGAGAGAAGGTGGGGATAGAGAGTTACAGAAAGAGAGACGGTGGGGAGAGAGAGTTAAAGAAAGAGAGAAGGTGGGGAGAGAGAGTTACAGAAAGAGAGAAGGTGGGGAGAGAGAGTTACAGAAAGAGAAAAGATGGGGGAGAGAGTTACAGAAAGAGAGAAGGTGGGAGAGAGAGAGTTACAGAAAGAGAGAAGGTGGGGAGAGAGAGTTACAGAAAGAGAGAGGGTGGGGAGAGAGAGTTACAGAAGAGAGAAGGTGGGAGAGAGAGAGTTACAGAAAGAGAAAAGATGGGGGAGAGAGTTACAGAAAGAGAAAAGATGGGGGAGAGAGTTACAGAATAAGAGAAGGTGGGGAGAGAGAGTTACAGAAAGAGAGAAGGTGGGGAGAGAGAGTTACAGAACGAGAGAAGGTGGGAGAGAGACTTACAGAAAGAGATACGGTGGGGAGAGAGAGTTACAGAAAGAGAGAAGGTGGGGATAGAGAGTTACAGAAAGAGAGACGGTGGGGAGAGAGAGTTAAAGAAAGAGAGAAGGTGGGGAGAGAGAGTTACAGAAAGAGAGAAGGTGGGGAGAGAGAGTTACAGAAAGAGAAAAGATGGGGGAGAGAGTTACAGAAAGAGAGAAGGTGGGAGAGAGAGAGTTACAGAAAGAGAGAAGGTGGGGAGAGAGAGTTACAGAAAGAGAGAGGGTGGGGAGAGAGAGTTACAGAAGAGAGAAGGTGGGAGAGAGAGAGTTACAGAAAGAGAGATGGTTGGGATAGAGAGTTACAGAAAGAGAGAAGGTGGGGAGAGAGAGTTACAGAAAGAGAGAAGGTGGGAGAGATTTACCGAACGACAGAAGGTAGGGAGAGAGAGTTACAGAAAGAGAGAAGGTGGGGAGAGAGTTACATAAAGAGAGAAGGTGGGGGAGAGAGTTACAGAAAGAGCTAAGGTGTTGGAGAGAGTTACAGAAAGAGAGAAGGTGGGGAGAGAGTTACAGAAAGAGAAAAGGTGGGGAAGAGAGTTACAGAAAGAGAAAAGATGGGGAGAGAGTTACAGAAAGAGAGAAGGTGTGGAGAGAGAGTTACAGAAAGAGAAAATATGGGGGAGAGAGTTACAGAAAGAGAGAAGGTGGGGAGAGAGAGTTACAGAAAGATAGAAGGTGGGGAGAGAGAGTTACAGAAAGAGAGAAGGTGTGGACAGAGAGTTACAGAAAGAGAGAAGGTGTGGAGAGAGAGTTACAGAAAGAGAGAAGGTGGGAGAGAGACTTACAGAAAGAGAGAAGGTGGGGAGAGAGAGTTACAGAAAGAGAGAAGGTGGGGATAGAGAGTTACAGAAAGAGAGACGGTGGGGAGAGAGAGTTACAGAAAGAGAGAAGGTGGGGAGAGAGAGTTACAGAAAGAGAGAAGGTGGGGAGAGAAAGTTACAGAAAGAGAAAAGATGGGGAGAGAGAGTTACAGAGAGATAAAAGTTGGGGGAGAGAGTTACAGAAAGAGTTAAGGTAGGAGAGAGTTACAGAAAGAGAGAAGGTGGGGAGAGAGAGTTACAGAAAGAGAGAGGGTGGGGAGAGAGAGCTAAAGAAAGAGGGAAGGTGGGAGAGAGAGTTATAGAAAGAGAGAAGGTGGGGAGAGAGAGTTACAGAAAGAGAAAATATGGGGAGGAGAGTTACAGAAAGAGAGAAGGTGGGGAGAGAGAGTTACAGAAAGAGAGAAGGTGGGGAGAGAGAGTTACAGAAAGATAAAAGATGGGGGAGAGAGTTACAGAAAGAGTTAAGGTGGGAGAGAGTTACAGAAAGAGAGAAGGTGGGGAGAGAGAGTTACAGAAAGAGAGAGGGTGGGGAGAGAGAGCTAAAGAAAGAGGGAAGGTGGGAGAGAGAGTTACAGAAAGAGAGAAGGTGGGAGAGAGAGAGTTACAGAAAGAGAGATGGTTGGGATAGAGAGTTACAGAAAGAGAGAAGGTGGGGAGAGAGAGTTACAGAAAGAGAGAAGGTGGGAGAGATTTACCGAACGACAGAAGGTAGGGAGAGAGAGTTACAGAAAGAGAGAAGGTGGGGAGAGAGTTACATAAAGAGAGAAGGTGGGGGAGAGAGTTACAGAAAGAGCTAAGGTGTTGGAGAGAGTTACAGAAAGAGAGAAGGTGGGGAGAGAGTTACAGAAAGAGAAAAGGTGGGGAAGAGAGTTACAGAAAGAGAAAAGATGGGGAGAGAGTTACAGAAAGAGAGAAGGTGTGGAGAGAGAGTTACAGAAAGAGAAAATATGGGGGAGAGAGTTACAGAAAGAGAGAAGGTGGGGAGAGAGAGTTACAGAAAGATAGAAGGTGGGGAGAGAGAGTTACAGAAAGAGAGAAGGTGTGGACAGAGAGTTACAGAAAGAGAGAAGGTGTGGAGAGAGAGTTACAGAAAGAGAGAAGGTGGGAGAGAGACTTACAGAAAGAGAGAAGGTGGGGAGAGAGAGTTACAGAAAGAGAGAAGGTGGGGATAGAGAGTTACAGAAAGAGAGACGGTGGGGAGAGAGAGTTACAGAAAGAGAGAAGGTGGGGAGAGAGAGTTACAGAAAGAGAGAAGGTGGGGAGAGAAAGTTACAGAAAGAGAAAAGATGGGGAGAGAGAGTTACAGAGAGATAAAAGTTGGGGGAGAGAGTTACAGAAAGAGTTAAGGTAGGAGAGAGTTACAGAAAGAGAGAAGGTGGGGAGAGAGAGTTACAGAAAGAGAGAGGGTGGGGAGAGAGAGCTAAAGAAAGAGGGAAGGTGGGAGAGAGAGTTATAGAAAGAGAGAAGGTGGGGAGAGAGAGTTACAGAAAGAGAAAATATGGGGAGGAGAGTTACAGAAAGAGAGAAGGTGGGGAGAGAGAGTTACAGAAAGAGAGAAGGTGGGGAGAGAGAGTTACAGAAAGATAAAAGATGGGGGAGAGAGTTACAGAAAGAGTTAAGGTGGGAGAGAGTTACAGAAAGAGAGAAGGTGGGGAGAGAGAGTTACAGAAAGAGAGAGGGTGGGGAGAGAGAGCTAAAGAAAGAGGGAAGGTGGGAGAGAGAGTTACAGAAAGAGAGAAGGTGGGGAGAGAGAGTTACAGAAAGAGAGAAGGTGGGGAGAGAGAGTTACAGAAAGAGAGAAGGTGCTGAGAGAGTTACAGAAAGAGAAAAGGTGGGAGAGAGTTACAGAAAGAGAGAAGGTGGGGAGAGAGAGTTACAGAAAGAGAGAGGGTGCGGAGAGAGAGTTACAGAAGAGAGAAGGTGGGAGAGAGAGTTACAGAAAGAGTGAAGGTGTGGGAGAGAGTTACAGAAAGAGAGAAGGTGCTGAGAGAGTTACAGAAAGAGAAAAGGTGGGGATAGAGAGTTACAGAAAGAGAAAAGATGGGGGAGAGAGTTACAGAAAGAGAGAAGGTGGGGATAGAGAGTTACAGAAAGAGAGAAGGTGGGGAGAGAGAGAGTTACAGAAAGAGAAAAGATGGGGGAGAGAGTTACAGAAAGAGAGAAGGTGGTGAGAGAGTTACAGAAAGAGAAAAGGTGGGGAGAGAGAGTTACAGAACGAGAGAAGGTGGGAGAGAGACTTACAGAAAGAGAGAAGGTGGGGAGAGAGAGTTACAGAAAGAGAGAAGGTGGGGATAGAGAGTTACAGAAAGAGAGAGGGTGGGGGGAGAGAGTTACAGAAAGAGAAAAGATGGGGGAGAGAGTTACAGAAAGAGAGAAGGTGGGAGAGAGTTACAGAAAGAGAGAAGGTGGGGAGAGAGAGTTACAGAAAGAGAGGGGGTGGGAGAGAGTTACAGAAGAGAGAAGGTGGGAGAGAGAGTTACAGAAAGAGAGAAGGTGTGGGAGAGAGTTACAGAAAGAGAGAAGGTGGGGAGAGAGTTACAGAAAGAGAAAAGGTGGGGAGAGAGAGTTACAGAAAGAGAAAAGATAGGGAAAAAAGTTACAGAAAGAGAGAAGGTGGGAGAGAGTTACAGAAAGAGAGAAGGTGGGGAGAGAGAGTTACAGAAAGAGAGGGGGTGGGAGAGAGTTACAGAAGAGAGACGGTGGGAGAGAGAGTTACAGAAAGAGAGAAGGTGTGGGAGAGAGTTACAGAAAGAGAGAAGATGGGGGAGAGAGTTACAGAAAGAGAAAAGGTGGGGAGAGAGAGTTACAGAAAGAGAAAAGATGGGGGAGAGAGTTACAGAAAGAGAGAAGGTGGGAGAGAGTTACAGAAAGAGAGAAGGTGGGGAGAGAGAGTTACAGAAAGAGAGGGGGTGGGAGAGAGTTACAGAAGAGAGAAGGTGGGAGAGAGAGTTACAGAAAGAGAGAAGGTGTGGGAGAGAGTTACAGAAAGAGAGAAGGTGGGGAGAGAGTTACAGAAAGAGAAAAGGTGGGGAGAGAGAGTTACAGAAAGAGAAAAGATGGGGGAGAGAGTTACAGAAAGAGAGAAGGTGTGGGGAGAGAGTTACAGAAAGATAAAAGATGGGGGAGAGAGTTACAGAAAGAGAAAAGATGGGGGAGAGAGTTACAGAATAAGAGAAGGTGGGGAGAGAGAGTTACAGAAAGAGAGAAGGTGGGGAGAGAGAGTTACAGAACGAGAGAAGGTGGGAGAGAGTCTTACAGAAAGAGAGACGGTGGGGAGAGAGAGTTACAGAAAGAGAGAAGGTGGGGATAGAGAGTTACAGAAAGAGAGACGGTGGGGAGAGAGAGTTAAAGAAAGAGAGAAGGTGGGGAGAGAGAGTTACAGAAAGAGAGAAGGTGGGGAGAGAGAGTTACAGAAAGAGAAAAGATGGGGGAGAGAGTTACAGAAAGAGAGAAGGTGGGAGAGAGAGAGTTACAGAAAGAGAGAAGGTGGGGAGAGAGAGTTACCCCCACAGAAAGAGAGAGGTGGGGAGAGAGAGTTACAGAAGAGAGAAGGTGGGAGAGAGAGAGTTACAGAAAGAGAGATGGTTGGGATAGAGAGTTACAGAAAGAGAGAAGGTGGGAGAGAGAGTTACAGAAAGAGAGAAGGTGGGAGAGATTTACCGAATGACAGAAGGTAGGGAGAGAGAGTTACAGAAAGAGAGAAGGTGGGGAGAGAGTTACATAAAGAGAGAAGGTGGGGGAGAGAGTTAAAGAAAGAGAGAAGGTGGGAGAGAGAGTTACAGAAAGAGCTAAGGTGTTGGAGAGAGTTACAGAAAGAGAGAAGGTGGGGAGAGAGTTACAGAAAGAGAAAAGGTGGGGAAGAGAGTTACAGAAAGAGAAAAGATGGGGGAGAGAGTTACAGAAAGAGAGAAGGTGTGGAGAGAGTGTTACAGAAAGAAAGAAGGTGGGGAGAGAGAGTTACAGAAAGAGAGAAGGTGGGGAGAGATAGTTACAGAAAGAGAGAAGGTGGGGATAGAGAGTTACAGAAAGAGAGAGGGTGGGGAGAGAGAGCTAAAGAAAGAGGGAAGGTGGGAGAGAGAGTTATAGAAAGAGAGAAGGTGGGGAGAGAGAGTTACAGAAAGAGAAAATATGGGGGAGAGAGTTACAGAAAGAGAGAAGGTGGGGAGAGAGAGTTACAGAAACAGAGATGGTGTGGAGAGAGAGTTACAGAAAGTGATAAGGTGTGGGGAGAGAGTTACAGAAAGTGAGAAGGTGTGGAGAGAGAGTTACAGAAAGAGAGAAGGTGTGGAGAGAGAGTTACAGAAAGAGCTAAGGTGTTGGAGAGAGTTACAGAAAGAGAGAAGGTGGGGAGAGAGTTACAGAAAGAGAAAAGGTGGGGAAGAGAGTTACAGAAAGAGAAAAGATGGGGGAGAGAGTTACAGAAAGAGAGAAGGTGTGGAGAGAGTGTTACAGAAAGAAAGAAGGTGGGGAGAGAGAGTTACAGAAAGAGAGAAGGTGGGGAGAGATAGTTACAGAAAGAGAGAAGGTGGGGATAGAGAGTTACAGAAAGAGAGAGGGTGGGGAGAGAGAGCTAAAGAAAGAGGGAAGGTGGGAGAGAGAGTTATAGAAAGAGAGAAGGTGGGGAGAGAGAGTTACAGAAAGAGAAAATATGGGGGAGAGAGTTACAGAAAGAGAGAAGGTGGGGAGAGAGAGTTACAGAAAGAGAGAAGGTGGGGAGAGAGAGTTACAGAAAGAGAGAAGGTGTGGAGAGAGAGTTACAGAAAGAGAGAAGGTGTGGAGAGAGAGTTACAGAAAGAGAGAAGGTGGGAGAGAGACTTACAGAAAGAGAGAAGGTGGGGAGAGATAGTTACAGAAAGAGAGAAGGTGGGGATAGAGAGTTACAGAAAGAGAGACGGTGGGGAGAGAGAGTTACAGAAAGAGAGAAGGTGGGGAGAGAGAGTTACAGAAAGAGAGAAGGTGGGGAGAGAAAGTTACAGAAAGAGAAAAGATGGGGAGAGAGAGTTACAGAGAGATAAAAGTTGGGGGAGAGAGTTACAGAAAGAGTTAAGGTGGGAGAGAGTTACAGAAAGAGAGAAGGTGGGGAGAGAGAGTTACAGAAAGAGAGAGGGTGGGGAGAGAGAGTTACAGAAAGAGAGGGGGTGGGAGAGAGTTACAGAAGAGAGAAGGTGGGAGAGAGAGTTACAGAAAGAGAGAAGGTGTGGGAGAGAGTTACAGAAAGAGAGAAGGTGGGGAGAGAGTTACAGAAAGAGAAAAGGTGGGGAGAGAGAGTTACAGAAAGAGAAAAGATGGGGGAGAGAGTTACAGAAAGAGAGAAGGTGGGAGAGAGTTACAGAAAGAGAGAAGGTGGGGAGAGAGAGTTACAGAAAGAGAGGGGTGGGAGAGAGTTACAGAAGAGAGAAGGTGGGAGAGAGAGTTACAGAAAGAGAGAAGGTGTGGGAGAGAGTTACAGAAAGAGAGAAGATGGGGGAGAGAGTTACAGAAAGAGAAAAGGTGGGGAGAGAGAGTTACAGAAAGAGAAAAGATGGGGGAGAGAGTTACAGAAAGAGAGAAGGTGGGAGAGAGTTACAGAAAGAGAGAAGGTGGGGAGAGAGAGTTACAGAAAGAGAGGGGGTGGGAGAGAGTTACAGAAGAGAGAAGGTGGGAGAGAGAGTTACAGAAAGAGAGAAGGTGTGGGAGAGAGTTACAGAAAGAGAGAAGGTGGGGAGAGAGTTACAGAAAGAGAAAAGGTGGGGAGAGAGAGTTACAGAAAGAGAAAAGATGGGGGAGAGAGTTACAGAAAGAGAGAAGGTGTGGAGAGAGAGTTACAGAAAGAGAAAAGATGGGGGAGAGAGTTACAGAAAGAGAAAAGATGGGGGAGAGAGTTACAGAATAAGAGAAGGTGGGGAGAGAGAGTTACAGAAAGAGAGAAGGTGGGGAGAGAGAGTTACAGAACGAGAGAAGGTGGGAGAGAGTCTTACAGAAAGAGAGACGGTGGGGAGAGAGAGTTACAGAAAGAGAGAAGGTGGGGATAGAGAGTTACAGAAAGAGAGACGGTGGGGAGAGAGAGTTAAAGAAAGAGAGAAGGTGGGGAGAGAGAGTTACAGAAAGAGAGAAGGTGGGGAGAGAGAGTTACAGAAAGAGAAAAGATGGGGGAGAGAGTTACAGAAAGAGAGAAGGTGGGAGAGAGAGAGTTACAGAAAGAGAGAAGGTGGGGAGAGAGAGTTACAGAAAGAGAGAGGGTGGGGAGAGAGAGTTACAGAAGAGAGAAGGTGGGAGAGAGAGAGTTACAGAAAGAGAGATGGTTGGGATAGAGAGTTACAGAAAGAGAGAAGGTGGGGAGAGAGAGTTACAGAAAGAGAGAAGGTGGGAGAGATTTACCGAACGACAGAAGGTAGGGAGAGAGAGTTACAGAAAGAGAGAAGGTGGGGAGAGAGTTACATAAAGAGAGAAGGTGGGGGAGAGAGTTAAAGAAAGAGAGAAGGTGGGAGAGAGAGTTACAGAAAGAGCTAAGGTGTTGGAGAGAGTTACAGAAAGAGAGAAGGTGGGGAGAGAGTTACAGAAAGAGAAAAGGTGGGGAAGAGAGTTACAGAAAGAGAAAAGATGGGGGAGAGAGTTACAGAAAGAGAGAAGGTGTGGAGAGAGTGTTACAGAAAGAAAGAAGGTGGGGAGAGAGAGTTAGAAAGAGAAAAGATGGGGGAGAGAGTTACAGAAAGAGTTAAGGTGGGAGAGATTTACAGAAAGAGAGAAGGTGGGGAGAGAGAGTTACAGAAAGAGAGAGGGTGGGGAGAGAGAGCTAAAGAAAGAGGGAAGGTGGGAGAGAGAGTTATAGAAAGAGAGAAGGTGGGGAGAGAGAGTTACAGAAAGAGAAAATATGGGGGAGAGAGTTACAGAAAGAGAGAAGGTGGGGAGAGAGTTACAGAAAGAGAGAAGGTGGGGAGAGAGAGTTACAGAAAGATAAAAGATGGGGGAGAGAGTTACAGAAAGAGTTAAGGTGGGAGAGAGTTACAGAAAGAGAGAAGGTGGGGAGAGAGAGATACAGAAAGAGAGAGGGTGGGGAGAGAGAGCTAAAGAAAGAGGGAAGGTGGGAGAGAGAGTTATAGAAAGAGAGAAGGTGGGGAGAGAGAGTTACAGAAAGAGAAAATATGGGGGAGAGAGTTACAGAAAGAGAGAAGGTGGGGAGAGAGAGTTACAGAAAGAGAGAAGGTGGGGAGAGAGAGTTACAGAAAGAGAGAAGGTGCTGAGAGAGTTACAGAAAGAGAAAAGGTGGGAGAGAGTTACAGAAAGAGAGAAGGTGGGGAGAGAGAGTTACAGAAAGAGAGAGGGTGGGGAGAGAGAGTTACAGAAGAGAGAAGGTGGGAGAGAGAGTTACAGAAAGAGTGAAGGTGTGGGAGAGAGTTACAGAAAGAGAGAAGGTGCTGAGAGAGTTACAGAAAGAGAAAAGGTGGGGATAGAGAGTTACAGAAAGAGAAAAGATGGGGGAGAGAGTTACAGAAAGAGAGAAGGTGTGGAGAGAGAGTTACAGAAAGAGAGAAGGTGGGGAGAGAGAGTTACAGAAAGAGAAAAGATGGGGGAGAGAGTTACAGAAAGAGAGAAGGTGGTGAGAGAGTTACAGAAAGAGAAAAGGTGGGGAGAGAGAGTTACAGAACAAGAAAAGGTGGGAGAGAGACTTACAGAAAGAGAGAAGGTGGGGAGATAGAGTTACAGAAAGAGAGAAGGTGGGGATAGAGAGTTACAGAAAGAGAGATGGTGGGGAGAGAGAGTTACAGAAAGAGAGAAGATGGGAGAGAGTTACAGAAAGAGAGAAGGTGGGGGGAGAGAGTTACAGAAAGAGAGAGGGTGGGGAGAGAGAGTTACAGAAGAAGGAAGGTGGGAGAGAGAGTTACAGAAAGAGAGAAGGTGGGGAGAGAGAGTTACAGAAAGAGAGAAGGTGGGGAGAGAGATTTACAGAAAGAGAGAGGATGGGGAGATAGAGTTACAGAAAGAGAGAAGGTGGGGAGAGAGAGTTACAGAAAGAGAGAAGGTGGGAGAGATTTACCGAACGACAGAATGTAGGGAGAGAGTTACAGAAAGAGAGAAGGTGGGGAGAGAGTTACATAAAGAGAGAAGGTGGGAGAGAGAGTTAAAGAAAGAGAAAATATGGGGGAGAGAGTTACAGAAAGAGAGAAGGTGAGGAGAGAGAGTTATAGAAAGAGAGAAGGTGGGAGAGAGAGTTACAGAAAGAGAGAAGGTGGGAGAGATTTACCGAACCACAGAACGTAGGGAGAGAGAGTTACAGAAAGAGAGAAGGTGGGGAGAGAGGTACATAAAGAGAGAAGGTGGGAGAGAGAGTTAAAGAAAGAGAGAAGGTGGGAGAGAGAGTTACAGAAAGAGCTAAGTTGTGGGAGAGAGTTACAGAAAGAGAGAAGGTGGGGAGAGAGTTACAGAAAGAGAAAAGGTGGGGGAGAGAGTTACAGAAAGAGAGAAGGTGAGGAGAGAGAGTTATAGAAAGAGAGAAGGTTGGGAGAGAGAGTTAAAGAAAGAGGGAAGGTGGGAGAGAGAGTTATAGAAAGAGAGAAGGTGGGGAGAGAGAGTTACAGAAAGAGAAAATATGGGGGAGAGAGTTACAGAAAGAGAGAAGGTGGGGAGAGAGAGTTACAGAAAGAGAGAAGGTGGGGAGAGAGAGTTACAGAAAGATAAAAGATGGGGGAGAGAGTTACAGAAAGAGTTAAGGTGGGAGAGTGTTACAGAAAGAGAGAATGTGGTGAGAGAGTTACAGAAAGAGAAAAGGTGGGGAGAGAGAGTTACAGAAAGAGAAAAGATGGGGGAGAGAGTTACAGAAAGAGAGAAGGTGTGGAGAGAGAGTTACAGAAAGAGAGAAGGTGGGGAGAGAGAGTTACAGAAAGAGAAAAGATGGGGGAGAGAGTTACAGAAAGAGAGAAGGTGTGGAGAGAGAGTTACAGAAAGAGAAAAGATGGGGGAGAGAGTTACAGAAAGAGAAAAGATGGGGGAGAGAGTTACAGAATAAGAGAAGGTGGGGAGAGAGAGTTACAGAAAGAGAGAAGGTGGGGAGAGAGAGTTACAGAACGAGAGAAGGTGGGAGAGAGTCTTACAGAAGAGAGAAGGTGGGAGAGAGAGAGTTACAGAAAGAGAGATGGTTGGGATAGAGAGTTACAGAAAGAGAGAAGGTGGGGAGAGAGAGTTACAGAAAGAGAGAAGGTGGGAGAGATTTACCGAACGACAGAAGGTAGGGAGAGAGAGTTACAGAAAGAGAGAAGGTGGGGAGAGAGTTACATAAAGAGAGAAGGTGGGGGAGAGAGTTAAAGAAAGAGAGAAGGTGGGAGAGAGAGTTACAGAAAGAGCTAAGGTGTTGGAGAGAGTTACAGAAAGAGAGAAGGTGGGGAGAGAGTTACAGAAAGAGAAAAGGTGGGGAAGAGAGTTACAGAAAGAGAAAAGATGGGGGAGAGAGTTACAGAAAGAGAGAAGGTGTGGAGAGAGTTTTACAGAAAGAAAGAAGGTGGGGAGAGAGAGTTAGAAAGAGAAAAGATGGGGGAGAGAGTTACAGAAAGAGTTAAGGTGGGAGAGAGTTACAGAAAGAGAGAAGGTGGGGAGAGAGAGTTACAGAAAGAGAGAGGGTGGGGAGAGAGAGCTAAAGAAAGAGGGAAGGTGGGAGAGAGAGTTATAGAAAGAGAGAAGGTGGGGAGAGAGAGTTACAGAAAGAGAGAAGGTGGGGAGAGAGAGTTACAGAAAGAGAAAAGATGGGGGAGAGAGTTACAGAAAGAGAGAAGGTGGGAGAGAGAGAGTTACAGAAAGAGAGAAGGTGGGGAGAGAGAGTTACAGAAAGAGAGAGGGTGGGGAGAGAGAGTTACAGAAGAGAGAAGGTGGGAGAGAGAGAGTTACAGAAAGAGAGATGGTTGGGATAGAGAGTTACAGAAAGAGAGAAGGTGGGGAGAGAGAGTTACAGAAAGAGAGAAGGTGGGAGAGATTTACCGAACGACAGAAGGTAGGGAGAGAGAGTTACAGAAAGAGAGAAGGTGGGGAGAGAGTTACATAAAGAGAGAAGGTGGGGGAGAGAGTTAAAGAAAGAGAGAAGGTGGGAGAGAGAGTTACAGAAAGAGCTAAGGTGTTGGAGAGAGTTACAGAAAGAGAGAAGGTGGGGAGAGAGTTACAGAAAGAGAAAAGGTGGGGAAGAGAGTTACAGAAAGAGAAAAGATGGGGGAGAGAGTTACAGAAAGAGAGAAGGTGTGGAGAGAGTTTTACAGAAAGAAAGAAGGTGGGGAGAGAGAGTTAGAAAGAGAAAAGATGGGGGAGAGAGTTACAGAAAGAGTTAAGGTGGGAGAGAGTTACAGAAAGAGAGAAGGTGGGGAGAGAGAGTTACAGAAAGAGAGAGGGTGGGGAGAGAGAGCTAAAGAAAGAGGGAAGGTGGGAGAGAGAGTTATAGAAAGAGAGAAGGTGGGGAGAGAGAGTTACAGAAAGAGAAAATATGGGGGAGAGAGTTACAGAAAGAGAGAAGGTGGGGAGAGAGAGTTACAGAAAGAGAGAAGGTGGGGAGAGAGAGTTACAGAAAGAGAGAAGGTGTGGAGAGAGAGTTACAGAAAGAGAGAAGGTGTGGAGAGAGAGTTACAGAAAGAGAGAAGGTGGGAGAGAGACTTACAGAAAGAGAGAAGGTGGGGAGAGAGAGTTACAGAAAGAGAGAAGGTGGGGATAGAGAGTTACAGAAAGAGAGACGGTGGGGAGAGAGAGTTACAGAAAGAGAGAAGGTGGGGAGAGAGAGTTACAGAAAGAGAGAAGGTGGGGAGAGAAAGTTACAGAAAGAGAAAAGATGGGGAGAGAGAGTTACAGAGAGATAAAAGTTGGGGGAGAGAGTTACAGAAAGAGTTAAGGTGGGAGAGAGTTACAGAAAGAGAGAAGGTGGGGAGAGAGAGTTACAGAAAGAGAGAGGGTGGGGAGAGAGAGCTAAAGAAAGAGGGAAGGTGGGAGAGAGAGTTATAGAAAGAGAGAAGGTGGGGAGAAAGAGTTACAGAAAGAGAAAATATGGGGGAGAGAGTTACAGAAAGAGAGAAGGTGGGGAGAGAGAGTTACAGAAAGAGAGAAGGTGGGGAGAGAGAGTTACAGAAAGATAAAAGATGGGGGAGAGAGTTACAGAAAGAGTTAAGGTGGGAGAGAGTTACAGAAAGAGAGAAGGTGGGGAGAGAGAGTTACAGAAAGAGAGAGGGTGGGGAGAGAGAGCTAAAGAAAGAGGGAAGGTGGGAGAGAGAGTTATAGAAAGAGAGAAGGTGGGGAGAGAGAGTTACAGAAAGAGAAAATATGGGGGAGAGAGTTACAGAAAGAGAGAAGGTGGGGAGAGAGAGTTACAGAAAGAGAGAAGGTGGGGAGAGAGAGTTACAGAAAGAGAGAAGGTGCTGAGAGAGTTACAGAAAGAGAAAAGGTGGGAGAGAGTTACAGAAAGAGAGAAGGTGGGGAGAGAGAGTTACAGAAAGAGAGAGGGTGGGGAGAGAGAGTTACAGAAGAGAGAAGGTGGGAGAGAGAGTTACAGAAAGAGTGAAGGTGTGGGAGAGAGTTACAGAAAGAGAGAAGGTGCTGAGAGAGTTACAGAAAGAGAAAAGGTGGGGATAGAGAGTTACAGAAAGAGAAAAGATGGGGGAGAGAGTTACAGAAAGAGAGAAGGTGTGGAGAGAGAGTTACAGAAAGAGAGAAGGTGGGGAGAGAGAGTTACAGAAAGAGAAAAGATGGGGGAGAGAGTTACAGAAAGAGAGAAGGTGGTGAGAGAGTTACAGAATGAGAAAAGGTGGGGAGAGAGAGTTACAGAACGAGAAAAGGTGGGAGAGAGACTTACAGAAAGAGAGAAGGTGGGGAGAGAGAGTTACAGAAAGAGAGAAGGTGGGGATAGAGAGTTACAGAAAGAGAGAGGGTGGGGAGAGAGAGTTACAGAAAGAGAGAAGATGGGAGAGAGTTACAGAAAGAGAGAAGGTGGGGGGAGAGAGTTACAGAAAGAGAGAGGGTGGGGAGAGAGAGTTACAGAAGAAGGAAGGTGGGAGAGAGAGTTACAGAAAGAGAGAAGGTGGGGAGAGAGAGTTACAGAAAGAGAGAAGGTGGGGAGAGAGATTTACAGAAAGAGAGAGGATGGGGAGATAGAGTTACAGAAAGAGAGAAGGTGGGGAGAGAGAGTTACAGAAAGAGAGAAGGTGGGAGAGATTTACCGAACGACAGAATGTAGGGAGAGAGAGTTACAGAAAGAGAGAAGGTGGGGAGAGAGTTACATAAAGAGAGAAGGTGGGAGAGAGAGTTAAAGAAAGAGAGAAGGTGGGAGAGAGAGTTACAGAAAGAGCTAAGGTGTGGGAGAGAGTTACAGAAAGAGAGAAGGTGGGGAGAGAGTTACAGAAAGAGAAAAGGTGGGGGAGAGAGTTACAGAAAGAGAAAAGATGGGGGAGAGAGTTACAGAAAGAGAGAAGGTGAGGAGAGAGAGTTATAGAAAGAGAGAAGGTGGGAGAGAGAGTTACAGAAAGAGAGAAGGTGGGAGAGATTTACCGAACCACAGAACGTAGGGAGAGAGAGTTACAGAAAGAGAGAAGGTGGGGAGAGAGGTACATAAAGAGAGAAGGTGGGAGAGAGAGTTAAAGAAAGAGAGAAGGTGGGAGAGAGAGTTACAGAAAGAGCTAAGTTGTGGGAGAGAGTTACAGAAAGAGAGAAGGTGGGGAGAGAGTTACAGAAAGAGAAAAGGTGGGGGAGAGAGTTACAGAAAGAGAGAAGGTGAGGAGAGAGAGTTATAGAAAGAGAGAAGGTTGGGAGAGAGAGTTAAAGAAAGAGGGAAGGTGGGAGAGAGAGTTATAGAAAGAGAGAAGGTGGGGAGAGAGAGTTACAGAAAGAGAAAATATGGGGGAGAGAGTTACAGAAAGAGAGAAGGTGGGGAGAGAGAGTTACAGAAAGAGAGAAGGTGGGGATAGAGAGTTACAGAAAGATAGAAGGTGGGGGAGAGAGTTACAGAAAGAGTTAAGGTGGGAGAGTGTTACAGAAAGAGAGAAGGTGGTGAGAGAGTTACAGAAAGAGAAAAGGTGGGGAGAGAGAGTTACAGAAAGAGAAAAGATGGGGGAGAGAGTTACAGAAAGAGAGAAGGTGTGGAGAGAGAGTTACAGAAAGAGAGAAGGTGGGGAGAGAGAGTTACAGAAAGAGAAAAGATGGGGGAGAGAGTTACAGAAAGAGAGAAGGTGGTGAGAGAGTTACAGAAAGAGAAAAGGTGGGGAGAGAGAGTTACAGAACGAGAGAAGGTGGGAGAGAGACTTACAGAAAGAGAGAAGGTGGGGAGAGATAGTTACAGAAAGAGAGAAGGTGGGGATAGAGAGTTACAGAAAGAGAGAGGGTGGAGAGAGAGTTACAGAAAGAGAGAAGATGGGAGAGAGTTACAGAAAGAGAGAAGGTGGGGAGAGAGAGTTACAGAAAGAGAGAGGGTGGGGAGAGAGAGTTACAGAAGAAGGAAGGTGGGAGAGAGAGTTACAGAAAGAGAGAAGGTGGGGAGAGAGAGTTACAGAAAGAGAGAAGGTGGGGAGAGAGATTTACAGAAAGAGAGAGGATGGGGAGAGAGAGTTACAGAAAGAGAGAAGATGGGAGAGAGAGTTACAGAAAGAGAGAAGGTGGGAGAGATTTACCGAACGACAGAACGTAGGGAGAGAGAGTTACAGAAAGAGAGAAGGTGGAGAGAGATACATAAAGAGAGAAGGTGGGAGAGAGAGTTAAAGAAAGAGAGAAGGTGGGAGAGAGAGTTACAGAAAGAGCTAAGGTGTGGGAGAGAGTTACAGAAAGAGAGAAGGTGGGGAGAGAGAGTTACAGAAGAGAGAAGGTGGGAGAGAGAGTTACAGAAAGAGCTAAGGTGTGGGAGAGAGTTACAGAAAGAGAGAAGGTGGGGAGAGAGAGTTACAGAAGAGAGAAGGTGGGAGAGAGAGTTACAGAAAGAGCGAAGGTGTGGGAGAGAGTTACAGAAAGAGAGAAGGTGGTGAGAGAGTTACAGAAAGAGAAAAGGTGGGGAGAGAGAGTTACAGAAAGAGAAAAGATGGGGGAGAGAGTTACAGAAAGAGAGAAGGTGTGGAGAGAGAGTTACAGAAAGAGAGAAGGTGGGGAGAGAGAGTTACAGAAAGAGAAAAGATGGGGGAGAGAGTTACAGAAAGAGAAAAGGTGGGGAGAGAGAGTTACAGAACGAGAGAAGGTGGGAGAGAGACTTACAGAAAGAGAGAAGGTGGGGATAGAGAGTTACAGAAAGAGAGAGGGTGGAGAGAGAGTTACAGAAAGAGAGAGGATAGGAGAGAGTTACATAAAGAGAGAAGGTGGGGAGAGAGTTACATAAAGAGAGAAGGTGGGAGAGAGAGTTAAAGTAAGAGATAAGGTGGGGAGAGAGAGTTACAGAAAGAGAGAAGGTGGGGATAGAGAGTTACAGAAAGAGAGAAAGTGGGGAGAGAGAGTTACAGAAAGAGAAAAGATGGGGGAGAGAGTTACAGAAAGAGAGAAGGTGGGGAGAGAGAGTTACAGAAAGAGAGAAGGTGGGGAGAGAGAGTTACAGAAAGAGAGAAGGTGGGGATAGAGAGTTACAGAAAGAGAGAGGGTGGGGAGAGAGAGTTACAGAAAGAGAGAAGGTGGGAGAGAGTTACAGAAAGAGAGAAGGTGGGGAGAGAGTTACAGAAAGAGAGAGGGTGGGGAGAGAGAGTTACAGAAGAGAGAAGGTGGGAGAGAGAGTTACAGAAAGAGAGAAGGTGGGGAGAGAGAGTTACAAAAAGAGAGAAGGTGGGGAGAGAGAGTTACAGAAAGAGAGAAGGTGGGGAGAGAGAGTTACAGAAAGAGAGAGGGTGGGGAGAGAGAGTTAGAGAAAGAGAGAAGATGGGAGTTACAGAAAGAGAGAAGGTGGGGAGAGAGAGTTACAGAAAGAGAGAAGGTGGGAGAGAGAGTTACAGAAAGAGAGAAGGTGTGGAGAGAGAGTTACAGAAAGAGAGAAGGTGGGGAGAGAGAGTTACAGAAACAGAGATGGTGTGGAGAGAGAGTTACAGAAAGTGATAAGGTGTGGGGAGAGAGTTACAGAAAGTGAGAAGGTGTGGAGAGAGAGTTACAGAAAGAGAGAAGGTGTGGAGAGAGAGTTTCAGAATTAGAGAAGGTGTGGGGAGAGAGTTACAGAAAGAGATAAGGTGGGAGAGAGAGTTACAGAAAGAGAGGCGGTGGGAGAGAGAGTTACAGAAAGAGAGGTGTGGAGAGAGAGTTACAGAAAGAGATAAGGTGGGAGAGAGTTACAGAAAGAGAGAAGGTGGGAGAGAGAGTTACAGAAAGAGATAAGGTGGGGAGAAAGTTACAGAAAGAGAGAGAATATCTTCCTCTTTTCTTTGCATCTGTTGATGACACTTTTTTCCTGTGATGATCCATTTTCCAGGTTTCTGATTCCACATTACTTGTACCAGAATCAATGTTTTGGATCAGTCTGAAATAAGGAGTCACTATCAGCTGCCTAGAAGCTGCATGATCACAAAGCTTTGATCTTGGTGACGACACAATCCCCAATCCTTACCAAACTATGAAATGTCTCTGTCTGGCAATGCGGAATTGTGATAAGGAAACATGAGGAACAACAGTGACAGTGTTTTGAAAGGGGAAGTGGGAATCCAAAAGAAATGCTTCAATTCAAGTCTGAGGCCATTTTACTGTAGCAGTACCTGCTTTGGATATAATCCTTTTGCAGAGGATTATTTACACACACACACACACACACACACACACACACACACACACACACACACACACACACACACACACACACACACACACACACACACACACACACACACACACACACACACACACACACACACACACACACACACACACACACACACACACACACACACACACACACACACACACAGATGAACGTTTATTTGACTTAGTCAGGTTGTCTTTCTCTCTACTGTCTCCAGACAGACAGTAAGTGGAGGTGGAGGAGGTCAGGGCTGATTGATAAATAGACTGTGTCACTGGGGAACACAAGACAATATAGAGGCAGGTTGAAGCGGAGCCAGTCCTTAACACACTTGGCAGTGTGGGAATGCTGGACTGTCTCTGGTGAGGAGGTATGTATAGGACCAGGAACATCTCTGTTGAAGCCTGTTACTCCCCTTCTCTCCTCAATGAGATAGATAGTGATGTGATGTGGACACCCAGTACCTGGGTGCTGGTCTTGTGGGGAGAGGTAGAGGGGGTGTCAGATACAGAGGAGGCTGGGAGGGGAGGTGTTAGGCCTGGTTACGGAAGAGTACGTTAGCTGCACTAATTGAGCTACTGATTTGGGGGCCATCATGGGGCAATCGGTCACAGGGTCTACTTCAGCTCAACACACATTAGTCCCTCACCAGCTCACTTAGGATGGTAGAGTACAGAGGAGGAGTAAAGAGGGGGAGAGAGAGAGAGAGGGTGAGGGGGATAAAGAAGAGAGGAAAAACTAAAGAGAGAGAGAGGGTGGAAAGAGAGGAGAGAAACAGAGGGAAGGGTGGAGAGAGAGGGGAGAGAGAGGAGAGAAACAGAGAGAAGGGTGGAGAGAGAGGGGAGAGAGAGGAGAGAAAAAAGAGAAGGGTGGAGAGAGAGTGGGGGAGAGGAGAGAAACAGAGAGAGAAGGGTGGAGAGAGAGGAGAGAAACAGAGAGAGAAGGGTGGAGAGACAGGAGAGAAACAGAGTGAGGGGAGAGAGGAGAGAGGAGAGAGAAACAGAGAGAGAGGGAGAGAGAGGAGAGAAACAGAGAGAGAGAAGGGTCGAGAGAGAGGAGAGAGAGAAGGGTGGAGAGAGAGGAGAGAAACAGAGAGAGAAGGGTGGAGATAGAGGGGAGAGAAACAGAGAGAGAAGGGTGGAGATAGAGGGGAGAAACAGAGAAGGATGGGAGAGAGAGGAGAGAAACAGAGAGAGAAGGGTGGAGAGATAGGAGAGAAACAGAGAGAGAAGGGTGGAGAGAGAGGAGAGAAACAGAGAGAGAAGGGTGGAGAGAGAGGAGAGAAACAGAGAAGGATGGGAGAGAGAGGAGAGAAACAGAGAGAGAACTGTGGAGAGAGAGGAGAGAAACAGAGAGATTTGTGGAGAGAGAGGAGAGAAACAGAGAGAAGGATGGAGAGAGAGGAGAGAAACAGAGAGAGAAGGGTGGAGAGAAATGAGAGAAACAGAGAGAATTGTGGAGAGAGAGGAGAGAAGCAGAGAGAAGGATGGAGAGAGAGGAGAGAAACAGAGAGGTGGTTAGATGGAAAGAGATAGAGAAAAGACTCACTGCTCTATTTCCTGCAGGCGGGGCATGGAGGGAGAGTGAGAGATATCCGTTTGTCCTGAAATGACCTGATAATGATGTTCTTGTCAGTCATAATCTCCTAGTGGTGTTCCGGGGGGAGGGAGAGGGAGGGTAGCAGTGGTGTCGTCCGCAGCAGTGGACTCCTGTATGGACAGAGAGCCAAGCCCAGATCCAGCCAGACAGCACTCAATCCATTCCTCACAGTCATTTCCAATACAGTTAATAATAAGAGCACATTATTTTTTCCAGCAGCCCATCTAAAGCAGCACTCACATAAAAGATGAAATGAGAGGTAGAGGAAAGGGTATGTCATTCCTCCTCTTCTCTCCTCCCCTCCCTCCTTTCTCCCTCGTTCACTCATTTACGTCGCCCATTATCCGTGTATATTGAAAGAAACAGAGATAAAGGGAGAGGAGAAAAAACAACTCAAAGAGAGAAAAAAAGAACATAATAAAAAGACAGAAAGGCGAGCGAACGTTTGAATCAATTACATCCTCAAGAATCTTTCATTTGCATCGGTATCTGTTCAGAACCCGAACAAACGCCAGATGCCTTTGTGTCCAGTTATTTATAGCGTTTTTTCCTCATAATTGTGCAGGAAATGTCTAATTTGCATAGAGTGATTATTGTTGATTGTTTATCTGGCCGTCAGGACGTTTCAATATTCTAAGGCTGACAGGTTGTCAAGTACTTAAAACTAATTTATTTGGTGGAAATTTGCATGTAATTTGTCGGTAATGAGGGGGATGTCTGTCTGCCTGCGTCCGTGGATCAGAGCCCAAACAGCAATGCTGCGGGGAACAGGGGGAGTCTGACTGGCATTCCTCCACTCTAGAGACAGCTAACTAGGCCTCCCTCCTCACTAACTACCACAGTACTGAGGGGATGCTAACGCTAGCTAGCACTATAAAGACTGCTAGGCTTCATCTTCACTCAGTAACTACTGGGGGACATGCTAATGTTAGCTAGCACTCTGACGACAGCTAGGCCCCATCCTCAGTCACCAGGCTACTAATGTGTGGGTATGCTAATGCTAGCTAGCACTCTGACGACAGCTAGGCCCCATCCTCAGTAACCAGTGTGGGTAGGCTAATGCTAGCTAACTAGCGCCAGACCTACCGGGCCTACGAGGGTTTGAATTGAATCTACAGTAAATCTCACCAGTCTACCTGTGAACATGTAGAAAACCAGAGGGAGTCTTTTAATAAGGTGAACAGATACAAAACACAACAACAAAACACACATGTTGGTATCATTGTTAATCAAATCTGTGCGTTAGCCTACTCTTTCCATTCCTTCCCCGACATGGCTCTGGTTGTCTCCTAAACGAACGAGGAAGTAGAGAGGAGAGTTTGTGTCCCCCTTTGAAAGTGTGACTAATTGTGTTTTATGAACAAACAGAACGGAGAGCAGATGACGGCCGTGTTTGGCGTTTGGTGGCGGCGTGGACGGGAGCGGCCGCTCCCACTGGGCTTTGCTGCTGTTTGTTGTTGGTAACTGTACTGCCTTTCATTATCTCTCCTCCACTCATCTTTCATCTGTTAACGTGCCGGGCTAGCCACATTAATGAGCAAACACAGCTGGAGAGGACCTGGAACACGTGGCTTGAACTTTTGGTATTATGTGTTTGATTTGATCAAATACCATCTAATCCATTCACCTGTTGTAAGAAGGGGAAATAGTTTGAGAAAACAGAAATTGAGAAGATTGAATTTGACAGAAATGTGCCTGTGCAATGATGTGGGAAGAGAACTTGAGTTCTTACTGCAGTGTATGAAACTTTGAGGGAGCTTTAAAACATTCAGTTTGTTCTACCTGCAGCACAAGGTCGTCTTCAAAGGAGAAATGAACTCTGCACCGACCGACTGACTGACTGACTGCATGGGAAAATGTAGCACAGCAGCTCAACTCTAACACTCCATCACAGTACTGCTGCGTGTAACCAGCTCAAAGTCACAGTCTGAACTCCAAGGTTAAACGCTCGCTGCTGTATTTTCCCTCTTAAAAATATATCTGTCCCTGAGACCCAGTCCTGAGCTACACTACCTGTGACTGTGAGCCACTCTGTGTGTGTGTGTGTGTGTGTGTGTGTGTGTGTGTGTGTGTGTGTGTGCGTGCGTGCGTGCGTGCGTGCGTGCGTGCCTGCGTGCGTGCATGTGTGTGTGTGCGTATGTGTGTGTGACTTTTATAGGGTGAGTGAGGATAATCGGCCCCTGTGCACAGAAATAAAAGGGCGGGTCAGAGTTTTAAAGCGAAGCAATGTGTTTCCATCCCTGGTTAATAATAGTGATGAAGAGGGTCCCTGTGACACAACCTGAGAACTTTAAAAGACCTTAGAGGAGGCCGCCATCACTGTTCTAATGCCTGCCTTCCTCGCTGACTGTCTGCCTCTCTGCTTCTCTGCCTGCCTCTCTGGCTGTATGCCTCTCTGCCTCTCTGCCTCTCTGTCTCTCTGCCTGCATGTCTGCCTCTCTGTCTCTCTGCCTGCATGTCTGCCTCTCTGTCTCTCTGCCTGCATGTCTGCCTCTCTGCCTCTCTGCCTGCATGTCTGCCTCTCTGCCTGCATGTCTGCCTGCATGTCTGCCTCTCTGCCTCTCTGCCTGCATGTCTGCCTCTCTGCCTGCATGTCTGCCTGCAAGTCTGCCTCTCTGCCTCTCTGCCTGCATGTCTGCCTGCAAGTCTGCCTCTCTGCTTCTCTGCCTGCGTCTCTTCCTGTCTGCCTGCCTGCCTGTCTGCCTTCCTCTTTGCCTGTCTGCCTGCCTGTCTGCCTTCCTCTCTGCCTGCCCTCCTCTCTGCCTGTCTGCCTGCCTGCCTGTCTGCCTTCCTCTCTGCCGGTCTGCCTGCCTGCCTGTCTGCCTTCCTCTCTGCCTCTCTGCATGTCTGCCTCTCTGCCTCTCTGCGTGCATGTCTGCCTCTCTGGCTGTCTGCCTGCATGTCTGCCTCTCTGGCTGTCTGCCTGCAGGTCTGCCTTTCTGCCTCTCTGCCTGCATGTCTGCCTCTCTGCCTGCATGTCTGCCTCTCTGCTTCTCTGCCTGCCTCTCTGGCTGTCTGCCTGCATGTCTGCCTCTCTGCTTCTCTGCCTGCCTCTCTGGCTGTCTGCCTGCATGTCTGCCTCTCTGCTTCTCTGCCTGCCTCTCTGGCTGTCTGCCTGCATGTCTGCCTCTCTGCTTCTCTGCCTGCCTCTCTGCCTGTCTGCCTCTCTGCCTCTCTGCCTGCATGTCTGCCTCTCTGCCTGCATGTCTGCCTGCATGTCTGCCTCTCTGCCTCTCTGCCTGCATATCTGCATCTCTGCCTGCATGTCTGCCTGCAAGTCTGCCTCTCTGCCTCTCTGCCTGCATGTCTGCCTGCAAGTCTGCCTCTCTGCTTCTCTGCCTGCGTCTCTGCCTGTCTGCCTGCCTGCCTGTCTGCCTTCCTCTTTGCCTGTCTGCCTGCCTGTCTGCCTTCCTCTCTGCCTGCCCTCCTCTCTGCCTGTCTGCCTGCCTGCCTGTCTGCCTTCCTCTCTGCCGGTCTGCCTGCCTGCCTGTCTGCCTTCCTCTCTGCCTCTCTGCATGTCTGCCTCTCTGCCTCTCTGCGTGCATGTCTGCCTCTCTGGCTGTCTGCCTGCATGTCTGCCTCTCTGGCTGTCTGCCTGCAGGTCTGCCTCTCTGCCTCTCTGCCTGCATGTCTGCCTCTCTGCCTGCATGTCTGCCTCTCTGCTTCTCTGCCTGCCTCTCTGCCTGTCTGCCTCTCTGCCTCTCTGCCTGCCTCTCTGCCTCTCTGGCTGTCTGCCTGCATGTCTGCCTCTCTGCTTCTCTGCCTGCCTCTCTGGCTGTCTGCCTGCATGTCTGCCTCTCTGCTTCTCTGCCTGCCTCTCTGCCTGTCTGCCTCTCTGCCTCTCTGGCTGTCTGCCTGCATGTCTGCCTCTCTGCTTCTCTGCCTGCCTCTCTGCCTGTCTGCCTCTCTGCTTCTCTGCCTGCCTCTCTGCCTCTCTGCCTCTCTGCCTCTCTGCCTCTCTGCCTGCCTGCCTCTCCGCCTGCCTGACAGTCTGCCTGCCTGCCTCTCTGCCTGTCTGCCTGCTTTCCTCTCTGCCTGTCTGCCTGCCTGCCTGTCTGCCTTCCTCTCTGCCTGTCTGCCTGTCTGCCTGCCTGTCTGCCTTCCTCTCTGCCTGTCTGCCTGCCTGTCTGCCTGCCTCTCTGCCTTCCTGCCCCTTGATGTTGATGGGAACCAAAGCATAGAGATATTTCTGAGCGAGAACGTGTCTCTCTAAGCCTGCAATCCTCTCCTCTGGGTTTTGCTCTGGTAGAGTGTAACCTTGGTGTGTGTGTGTGTGTGTGTGTGTGTGTGTGTGTGTGTGTGTGTGTGTGTGTGTGTGTGTGTGTGTGTGTGTGTGTGTGTGTGTGTGTGTGTGTGTGTGTGTGTGTGTGTGTGTGTGTGTGTGTGTGTGTGTGTGTGCATGCGTGCGTGAAATATTTACAGTACTGTACTACCACAGTCTTGAATGTGCCACTGTTTAAATGATAGTTTAGTTTGGCCAGTGGATTTATTGACCATAGATCAGACAGAGATCACACTGGTGAAGACATCATCAGGTTCCTGTTTTCTACTGTAATGCTGCGTCCAAATGATGCTGAATGATATAGTACCATATGGCTACAGGGACTCACTACATCACTCATACTGTATCAAAATACATGGCTGTGAAACAGAAGGTAAGGCTATACACACTGAATTACAACATCATTTATCAGCAACCACGGTTTTTAGGTCGGAGAAACTCAAATCTGCTATAGTTTTATATCAGAAAAATAGTTTAGCTTGAGTTTCTCTTGTTATGTTTGTCGAGCTGTCTGTCGGTCTACCCCCCCTGTCTCTCTCTCTCTCTCTGTATCTCCCCATCTCTCTCATTCTCTCTGTCTGTCTGTCTGTCTGTCTGTCTGTCTGTCTGTCTGTCTGTCTGTCTGTCTGTCTGTCTGTCTGTCTGTCTGTCTGTCTGTCTCTGTCTCTGTCTCTGTCTCTGTCTCTGTCTCTGTCTCTGTCTCTCTCAATTCAATTCAAGGGGCTTTATTGGCATGGGAAACATGTGTTAAACATGTGCCAAAACAAGTGAGGTAGATAATATACAAATCTCTCTCTTTCTCTTTCTCACTATATGTCTCTGAGAACAGAGATCTGGCTGGCTGGGGCTGAAATAAACCACAGTAGTGGCTTTGCTTTGCTGCTAATCTTGTCATAAGAAGGTGTGGCCCGTGGAGGATAGCTCCTCGCCTGTGATATCCTAATTTATAAATCAAAGATTTCATCATTAGGATTTGTGCGTCAAGCCCCAGTTTTCTAGGGAAATTATAACATCTTCTCGGCACACTGTAATGCGAGCAGACTTTTTCTGTCACACAAATCTCACCGGACTTGATGTTTATGCATTTGAAGATAACTAGCATCATTAGCTTGTTTCTGCATGAGATAGACAAGAGCAGAACTGTGACTCTGGTGTGTTGTGGCATGATGATATCCTTTATGGAGTTTGGCATTTCACATGTGAAGGGATCTTTTGAGGCGGATCCAACTTGCCTCATGACAGGGTCTGTGGTGGTTCTTTTACCTGAGGATTTATATAGATGTACATTTGTAACCATGGGAATAGGTCACACTGTAATCTGCTGACAAGTGGAGCTTGGCCTATACTGAGAGGAAAGTGTATGTGTGTGTGTGTTTGGTTTTGGTTTTACTGGAAAAATGCAATTTTAGGCTTAGGGGTTACAATTAGGGTTAGGGTTAGATTAAGGGTTAAGGTTTAAAATAGTTTGGTCCCCACAAGGATAGTAAAAGAGAGAAAGAGAGAAAGAGAGAAAGACATCCCTGACTAAGTCAAACAAACGTTCATATGAGTGTGTGTGTGTGTGTGTGTGTGTGCGTGCGTGCGTGCGTGCGTGCGTGCGTGCGTGGGTGCGTGCGTGCGTGTGTGTGTGTGTGTGTGTGTGTGTGTGTGTGTGTGTGTGTGTGTGTGTGTGTGTGTGTGTGTGTGTGTGTGTGCAAAAGGATTATATCTGCAAAGCAGGTACTGCTACAGTAAAATGGCCTCAGACTAGAATTGAAGCATTTCTTTTTTTTTCCCCTTTCAAAACACTGTCACTGTTGTTCCTCACTTTTCCTTATCTCACCACTGCATTGCCTGACAGGGACGTTTCATAGTTTGGTAAGGATTGGGGATTGTGTCGTCACCAAGGTCAAAGCATTGTGATCATGCAGCTTCTAGGCAGCTGATAGTGACTCCTTATTTCAGACTGATTCAAAACATTGATTCTGGTACAAGTAATGTGGAATCAGAAACCTGGAAAATGGATCATCACAGGAAAAAAGTGTCATCAACAGATGCAAAGAAAAGAGGAAGATATTCTCTCTCTTTCTGTAACTCTCTCCCCACCTACTCTCTTTATGTAACTCTCTCTCCCCACCTTCTCTCTTTCTGTAACTCTCTCTCCTCACCTTCTCTCTTTCTGTAACTCTCTCTCCGACCTTTCTCTTTCTGTAACTCTCTCCCCACCTACTCTCTTTCTGTAACTCTCTCTCCCCACCTTCTCTCTTTCTGTAACTCTCTTCCACTTTCTCTCTTTCTGTAACTCTCTCTCCTCACCTTCTCTATTTCTGTAACTCTCTCCCCACCTTCTCTCTTCTGTAACTCTCTCCACTTTCTCTCTTTCTGTAACTCTCTCTCCCCACCTTCTCTCTTTCTGTAACTGTCTCTCCTCACCTTCTCTCTTTCTGTAACTCTCTCTCCCACCTTCTCTCTTTCTGTAACTCTCTCTCCCACCTTCTCTCTTTCTGTAACTCTCTCTCCACACCTTCTCTCTTTCTGTAACTCTCTCTCCCCACCTTCTCTATTTCCTGTAACTCAATCTTCCCAGCTGCTCTCTTTCTGTGTATCTCTCTCCCTACCTTCTCTCTTTCTGTAACTCTATCTCTCACACCTTCTCTCTCTCTGTAACTCTCTCCCGCCACCTTCTCTCTTTCTGTAACTCACTCCCCCCACTTTCTCTCTTTCTGTAACTCTCTCTCCCCACCTTCTATCTTTCTGTATCTCTCTCCCCACCTTCTCTCTTTCTGTAACTCTCTCCCTCATATTTTCTCTTTCTGTATCTCTCTCTCCCACCTTCTCTGTTTCTGTAACTCTCTCTCCCCACCTTCTCTCTTTCTGTAACTCTCTCCCCCACCTTCTCTCTTTCTGCAATTCTCTCTCCCCATCTTCTCTCTTTCTGTAACTCTCTCCCCACCTTCTCTCTTTCTGTAACTCTCTCTCCCCACCTTCTCTCTTTCTGTAACTCTCTACCCACCTTCACTCTTTCTGTAACTCTCTCCCCCACCTTCTCTCTTCTGCAACTCTCTCTACCCACCCTCTCTCTTTCTGTAACTCTCTCTCCCACCTTCTCTCTTCTGTTACTCTCTCTCCCCACCCTCTCTCTTTCTGTAACTCTCTCTCCCCACCTTCTCTCTTTCTGTAACTGTCTCTCCCCACCTTCTCTCTTTCTGTAACTGTCTCTCCTCATCTTCTCTCTTTCTGTAACTCTCTCTCCCAACTTCTCTCTTTCTGTAACTCTCTCTCCCCACCTTATATCTTTCTGTAACTCTCTCTCCCCACCTTCTCTCTTTCTGTAACTCTCTCTCCCCCATCTTCTCTCTTTCTGTAACTCTCTCTCCCCACCTTCTCTCTTTCTGTAACTCTCTCCCCCACCTTCTCTCTTTCTGCAATTCTCTCTCCCCACCTTCTCTCTTTCTGTAACTCTCTCTCCCCATCTTCTCTCTTTCTGTAACTCTCTCTCCCCACCTTCTCTCTTTCTTTAACTCTCTCCCCCCACCTTCTCTCTTTCTGCAATTCTCTCTCCCCATCTTCTCTCTTTCTGTAACTCTCTCCCCACCTTCTCTCTTTCTGTAACTCTCTCTCCCCACCTTCTCTCTTTCTGTAACTCTCTCTCCCACCTTCTCTATTCTGCAACTCTCTCTACCCACCCTCTCTCTTTCTGTAACTCTCTCTCCCACCTTCTCTCTTCTGTTACTCTCTCTCCCCACCCTCTCTCTTTCTGTAACTCTCTCTCCCCACCTTCTCTCTTTCTGTAACTGTCTTTCCTCACCTTCTCTCTTTCTGTAACTCTCTCTCCCCACCTTCTCTCTTTCTGTAACTCTCTCTCCACACCTTCTCTCTTTCTGTAACTCTCTCTCCCCACCTTCTCTCTTTCTGTAACTCTCTATCCCCACCTTCTCTCTTTATGTAACTCTCTCCCACCTTCTCTCTTTCTGTCACTCTCTCTCCTCAACTTCTCTCTTTATGCAACTCTCTCTCCCACCTTCTCTCTTTCTGCAACTCTCTCTCTCCTCACCTTCTATCTTTCTGTAACACTCTCCTCACCTTCTCTTTTCTGTAATTCTCTCTCCCCACCTTCTCTCTTTCTGTAACTCTCTCTCCTGACCTTCTCTCTTTCTGTAACTCTCTCCCCAAATTATCTCTTCTGTAACTCTCTCCACTTTCTCTCTTTCTGTAACTCTCTCTCACCACCTTCTCTCTTTCTGTAACTCTCTCCCCACCTTCTCTCTTTCTGTAACTCTCTCTCCCCACCCTCTCTCTTTCTGTAACTCTCTCTCCTCAACTTCTCTCTTTCTGTAACTCTCTCTCCCCACCTTCTCTCTTTCTGTAACTCTCTCTCCTCACCTTCTCTCTTTCTGTAACACTCTCCTCACCTTCTCTCTTCTGTAACTCTCTCTCCCCACCTTCTCTCTTTCTGTAACTCTCTCTCCTCACCTTCTCTCTTTCTGTAACACTCTCCTCACCTTCTCTCTTCTGTAACTCTCTCTCCCCACCTTCTCTCTTTCTGTAACTCTCTTCCACCTTATCTCTTTCTGTAACTCTCTCTCCTCACCTTCTATCTTTCTGTAACACTCTCCCCAAATTCTCTCTTCTGTAACTCTCCCCACCTTCTCTCTTTCTGTAACTCTCTCTCCTGACCTTCTCTCTTTCTGTAACTCTCTCCCCAAATTCTCTCTTCTGTAACTCTCTCCACCTTCTCTCTTTCTGTAACGCTCTCTCCTCACCTTCTCTCTTTCTATAACTCTCTCCCCAACTTCTCTCTTCTGTAACTCTCTCTCCCCAACTTCTCTTTTCTGTAACTGTCTCTCCTCACCTTCTCTTTTCTGTAACTCTCTCTCCCCACCTTCTCTCTTTCTTTAACTCTCTCTCCCCACCTTCTCTCTTTCTGTAACTCTCTCTTCCCAGCTGCTCTCTTTCTGTAACTCTCTCTCCCCACCTTCTCTCTTTCTGTAACTCTCTCTCCCCACCTTCTCTCTTTATGTAACTCTCTCCCCACATTCTCTCTTTCTGTAACTCTCTCTCCTCACCTTCTCTCTTTCTGTAACTCTCTCTCTCACCTTCTCTCTTTCTGAAACTCCCTCTCCCACCTTCTCTCTTTCTGCAACTCTCTCTCCGCACCTCTCTTTCTATAACTCTCTCCCCACCTTCTCTCTTTATGTAACTCTCTCCCCACATTCTCTCTCTCTGTAACTCTCTCTCCCCACCTTCTCTCTTTCTGTAACTCTCTTCCACCTTATCTCTTTCTGTAACTCTCTCTCCTCACCTTCTATCTTTCTGTAACACTCTCCCCAAATTCTCTCTTCTGTAACTCTCCCCACCTTCTCTCTTTCTGTAACTCTCTCTCCTGACCTTCTCTCTTTCTGTAACTCTCTCCCCAAATTCTCTCTTCTGTAACTCTCTCCACCTTCTCTCTTTCTGTAACTCTCTCTCCTCACCTTCTCTCTTTCTATAACTCTCTCCCCAACTTCTCTCTTCTGTAACTCTCTCTCCCCAACTTCTCTTTCTGTAACTGTCTCTCCTCACCTTCTCTCTTTCTGTAACTCTCTCTCCCCACCTTCTCTCTTTCTTTAACTCTCTCTCCCCACCTTCTCTCTTTCTGTAACTCTCTCTTCCCAGCTGCTCTCTTTCTGTAACTCTCTCTCCCCACCTTCTCTCTTTCTGTAACTCTCTCTCCCCACCTTCTCTCTTTATGTAACTCTCTCCCCACATTCTCTCTTTCTGTAACTCTCTCTCCTCACCTTCTCTCTTTCTGTAACTCTCTCTCTCACCTTCTATCTTTCTGAAACTCCCTCTCCCACCTTCTCTCTTTCTGCAACTCTCTCTCCGCACCTCTCTTTCTATAACTCTCTCCCCACCTCTCTTTCTGTAACTCTCTCTCCCACCTTCTCTCTTTCTGCAACTCTCTCTCCCACCTTCTCTCTTTCTGTAACTCTCTCTCCTCACCTTCTATCTTTCTGTAACACTCTCCTCACCTTCTCTCTTCTGTAATTCTCTCTCCCAAACTTCTCTCTTTCTGTAACTCTCTCTCCTGACCTTCTCTCTTTCTGTAACTCTCTCCCCAAATTCTCTCTTCTGTAACTCTCTCCACTTTCTCTCTTTCTGTAACTCTCTCTCCCCACCTTCTCTCTTTCTGTAACTCTCTCCCCACCTTCTCTCTTTCTGTAACTCTCTCTCCCCACCCTCTCTCTTTCTGTAACTCTCTCTCCCCACCCTCTCTCTTTCTGTAACTCTCTCTCCTCAACTTCTCTCTTTCTGTAACTCTCTCTCCCCACCTTCTCTCTTTCTGTAACTCTCTCTCCTCACCTTCTCTCTTTCTGTAACACTCTCCTCACCTTCTCTCTTCTGTAACTCTCTCTCCCCACCTTCTCTCTTTCTGTAACTCTCTATCCCCACCCTCTCTCTTTCTGTAACTCTCTCTCCCCACCTTCTCTCTTTCTGTAACTGTCTTTCCTCACCTTCTCTCTTTCTGTAACTCTCTCTCCCCACCTTCTCTCTTTCTGTAACTCTCTCTTCCCAGCTGCTCTCTTTCTGTAACTCTCTCTCCCCACCTTCTCTCTTTCTGTAACTCTCTATCCCCACCTTCTCTCTTTATGTAACTCTCTCCCACCTTCTCTCTTTCTGTAACTCTCTCTCCTCAACTTCTCTCTTTCTGTAACTCTCTCTCCCACCTTCTCTCTTTCTGAAACTCCCTCTCCCACCGTATCTCTTTCTGCAACTCTCTCTCCACACCTCTCTTTCTGTAACTCTCTCTCCTCACCTTCTCTCTTTCTGTAACTCTCTCTCCCCACTTTCTCTCTTTCTGTAACTCTCTCTCCCCACCTTCTCTCTTTCTGTAACTCTCTCTCCCCACCTTCTCTGTTTCTGTAACTCTCTTCCACCTTCTCTCTTTCATTAACTCTCTCCCCACCTTCTATCTTTCTTTAACTCTCTCTCCCCACCTTCTCTCTTTCTGTAACTCTCTCTTCCCAGCTGCTCTCTTTCTGTAACTCTCTCTCCCCACCTTCTCTCTTTCTGTAACTCTCTCTCCCCACCTTCTCTCTTTATGTAACTCTCTCCCCACATTCTCTCTTTCTGTAACTCTCTCTCCTCACCTTCTCTCTTTCTGTAACTCTCTCTCACACCTTCTCTCTTTCTGAAACTCCCTCTCCCACCTTCTCTCTTTCTGCAACTCTCTCTCCGCACCTCTCTTTCTGTAACTCTCTCCCCACCTCTCTTTCTGTAACTCTCTCTCCTCACCTTCTCTCTCTCTGTAACTCTCTCTCCCACCTTCTCTCTTTCGGTAACTCTCTCTCCCACCTTCTCTCTTTCTGTAACTCTCTCTCCTAAACTTCTATCTTTCTGTAACACTCTCCTCACCTTCTCTCTTCTGTAATTCTCTCTCCCCACCTTCTCTCTTTCTGTAACTCTCTCTCAAGACCTTCTCTCTTTCTGTAACTCTCTCCCCAACGTCTCTCTTCTGTAACTCTCTCCACTTTCTCTCTTTCTGTAACTCTCTCTCCCCACCTTCTCTCTTTCTGTAACTCTCTCCCACCTTCTCTCTTTCTGTAACTCTCTCTCCCCACCCTCTCTCTTTCTGTAACTCTCTCTCCTCAACTTCTCTCTTTCTGTAACTCTCTCCCCACCTTCTCTCTTTCTGTAACTCTCTCTCCTCACCTTCTCTCTTTCTGTAACACTCTCCTCACCTTCTCTCTTCTGTAACTCTCTCTCCCCACCTTCTCTCTTTCTGTAACTCTCTCTCCCACCTTCTCTTTCTGTAACTCTCTTCCACCTTCTCTCTGTCTGTAACTCTCTCTCCTGACCTTCTCTTTTCTGTAAATCTCTCCCCAACTTCTCTCTTCTGTAACTCTCTCCACTTTCTCTCTTTCTGTAACTCTCTCTCCCCACCTTCTCTCTTTCTGTAACTCTCTCTCCCACCTTCTATCTTTCTGTATCTCTCTCCCCACCTTCTCTCTTTCTGTAACTCTCTCCCTCATATTTTCTCTTTCTGTATCTCTCTCCCACCTTCTCTGTTTCTGTAACTCTCTCTCCCACCTTCTCTCTTTCTGTAACTCTCTCCCCCACCTTCTCTCTTTCTGCAATTCTCTCCCCCATCTTCTCTCTTTCTGTAACTCTCTCCCCACCTTCTCTTTTCTGTAACTCTCTCTCCCCACCTTCTCTCTTTCTGTAACTCTCTCTCCCACCTTCTCTATTCTGCAACTCTCTCTACCCACCCTCTCTTTTCTGTAACTCTCTCTCCCACCTTCTCTCTTCTGTTACTCTCTCTCCCCACCCTCTCTCTTTCTGTAACTCTCTCTCCCCACCTTCTCTCTTTCTGTAACTGTCTTTCCTCACCTTCTCTCTTTCTGTAACTCTCTCTCCCCACCTTCCCTCTTTCTGTAACTCTCTCTCCCCACCTTCTCTCTTTCTGTAACTCTCTTCCACCTTCTCTCTTTCTGTATCTCTCTCTCCCACCTTCTCTGTTTCTGTAACTCTCTCTCCCCACCTTCTCTCTTTCTGTAACTCTCTCCCCCACCTTCTCTCTTTCTGCAATTCTCTCTCCCCATCTTCTCTCTTTCTGTAACTCTCTCTACCCACCCTCTCTCTTTCTGTAACTCTCTCTCCCACCTTCTCTCTTCTGTTACTCTCTCTCCCCACCCTCTCTCTTTCTGTAACTCTCTCTCCCCACCTTCTCTCTTTCTGTAACTGTCTTTCCTCACCTTCTCTCTTTCTGTAACTCTCTCTCCCCACCTTCTCTCTTTCTGTAACTCTCTCTCCACACCTTCTCTCTTTCTGTAACTCTCTCTCCCCACCTTCTCTCTTTCTGTAACTCTCTATCCCCACCTTCTCTCTTTATGTAACTCTCTCCCACCTTCTCTCTTTCTGTAACTCTCTCTCCTCAACTTCTCTCTTTCTGCAACTCTCTCTCCCACCTTCTCTCTTTCTGCAACTCTCTCTCCTCACCTTCTATCTTTCTGTAACACTCTCCTCACCTTCTCTCTTCTGTAATTCTCTCTCCCCACCTTCTCTCTTTCTGTAACTCTCTCTCCTGACCTTCTCTCTTTCTGTAACTCTCTCCCCAAATTCTCTCTTCTGTAACTCTCTCCACTTTCTCTCTTTCTGTAACTCTCTCTCACCACCTTCTCTCTTTCTGTAACTCTCTCCCCACCTTCTCTCTTTCTGTAACTCTCTCTCCCCACCCTCTCTCTTTCTGTAACTCTCTCTCCTCAACTTCTCTCTTTCTGTAACTCTCTCTCCCCACCTTCTCTCTTTCTGTAACTCTCTCTCCTCACCTTCTCTCTTTCTGTAACACTCTCCTCACCTTCTCTCTTCTGTAACTCTCTCTCCCCACCTTCTCTCTTTCTGTAACTCTCTCTCCTCACCTTCTCTCTTTCTGTAACACTCTCCTCACCTTCTCTCTTCTGTAACTCTCTCTCCCCACCTTCTCTCTTTCTGTAACTCTCTTCCACCTTATCTCTTTCTGTAACTCTCTCTCCTCACCTTCTATCTTTCTGTAACACTCTCCCCAAATTCTCTCTTCTGTAACTCTCCCCACCTTCTCTCTTTCTGTAACTCTCTCTCCTGACCTTCTCTCTTTCTGTAACTCTCTCCCCAAATTCTCTCTTCTGTAACTCTCTCCACCTTCTCTCTTTCTGTAACTCTCTCTCCTCACCTTCTCTCTTTCTATAACTCTCTCCCCAACTTCTCTCTTCTGTAACTCTCTCTCCCCAACTTCTCTCTTTCTGTAACTGTCTCTCCTCACCTTCTCTCTTTCTGTAACTCTCTCTCCCCACCTTCTCTCTTTCTTTAACTCTCTCTCCCCACCTTCTCTCTTTCTGTAACTCTCTCTTCCCAGCTGCTCTCTTTCTGTAACTCTCTCTCCCCACCTTCTCTCTTTCTGTAACTCTCTCTCCCCACCTTCTCTCTTTATGTAACTCTCTCCCCACATTCTCTCTTTCTGTAACTCTCTCTCCTCACCTTCTCTCTTTCTGTAACTCTCTCTCTCACCTTCTCTCTTTCTGAAACTCCCTCTCCCACCTTCTCTCTTTCTGCAACTCTCTCTCCGCACCTCTCTTTCTATAACTCTCTCCCCACCTCTCTTTCTGTAACTCTCTCTCCCCACCTTCTCTCTTTCTGTAACTCTCTCCCCACCTTCGCTCTTTCTGTAACTCTCTCTCCCCACTTTCTCTCTTTCTGTAACTCTCTCTCCCCACCTTTTATCTTTCTGTATCTTTCTCCCCACCTTCTCTCTTTCTGTAACTCTCTCCCTCATATTTTCTCTTTCTGTATCTCTCTCTCCCACCTTCTCTGTTTCTGTAACTCTCTCTCCCCACCTTCTCTCTTTCTGTAACTCTCTCCCCCACCTTCTCTCTTTCTGCAATTCTCTCTCCCCATCTTCTCTCTTTCTGTAACTCTCTCTCCCCACCTTCTCTCTTTCTGTAACTCTCTCTCCCCACCTTCTCTGTTTCTGTAACTCTCTTCCACCTTCTCTCTTTCTGTAACTCTCTCTCCTCACCTTCTCTCTTTCATTAACTCTCTCCCCACCTTCTCTCTTCTGTAACTCTCTCCCCCACCTTCTCTCTTTCTGCAATTCTCTCTCCCCATCTTCTCTCTTTCTGTAACTCTCTCCCCACCTTCTCTCTTTCTGTAACTCACTCTCCCCACCTTCTCTCTTTCTGTAACACTCTCTCCCACCTTCTCTCTTCTGCAACTCTCTCTACCCACCCTCTCTCTTTCTGTAACTTTCTCTCCCACCTTCTCTCTTCTGTTACTCTCTCTCCCCACCCTCTCTCTTTCTGTAACTCTCTCTCCCCACCTTCTCTCTTTCTGTAACTGTCTTTCCTCACCTTCTCTCTTTCTGTAACTCTCTCTCCCCACCTTCTCTCTTTCTGTAACTCTCTCTCCACACCTTCTCTCTTTCTGTAACTCTCTCTTCCCAGCTGCTCTCTTTCTGTAACTCTCTCTCCCCACCTTCTCTCTTTCTGTAACTCTCTATCCCCACCTTCTCTCTTTATGTAACTCTCTCCCACCTTCTCTCTTTCTGTAACTCTCTCTCCTCAACTTCTCTCTTTCTGTAACTCTCTCTACCACCTTCTCTCTTTCTGAAACTCCCTCTCCCACCTTATCTCTTTCTGCAACTCTCTCTCCACACCTCTCTTTCTGTAACTCTCTCTCCTCACCTTCTCTCTTTCTGTAACTCTCTCTCCCCACTTTCTCTCTTTCTGTAACTCTCTCTCCCCACCTTCTCTCTTTCTGTAACTCTCTCTCCCCACCTTCTCTGTTTCTGTAACTCTCTTCCACCTTCTCTCTTTCTGTAACTCTCTCTCCTCACCTTCTCTCTTTCATTAACTCTCTCCCCACCTTCTCTCTTCTGTAACTCTCTCTCCCCACCTTCTCTCTTTCTTTAACTCTCTCTCCACACCTTCTCTCTTTCTGTAACTCTCTCTTCCCAGCTGCTCTCTTTCTGTAACTCTCTCTCCCCACCTTCTCTCTTTCTGTAACTCTCTATCCCCACCTTCTCTCTTTATGTAACTCTCTCCCACCTTCTCTCTTTCTGTAACTCTCTCTCCTCAACTTCTCTCTTTCTGTAACTCTCTCTACCACCTTCTCTCTTTCTGAAACTCCCTCTCCCACCTTATCTCTTTCTGCAACTCTCTCTCCACACCTCTCTTTCTGTAACTCTCTCCTCACCTTCTCTCTTTCTGTAACTCTCTCTCCCCACTTTCTCTCTTTCTGTAACTCTCTCTCCCCACCTTCTCTCTTTCTGTAACTCTCTCTCCCCACCTTCTCTGTTTCTGTAACTCTCTTCCACCTTCTCTCTTTCTGTAACTCTCTCTCCTCACCTTCTCTCTTTCATTAACTCTCTCCCCTCCTTCTCTCTTCTGTAACTCTCTCTCCCCACCTTCTCTCTTTCTTTAACTCTCTCTCCCCACCTTCTCTCTTTCTGTAACTCTCTCTTCCCAGCTGCTCTCTTTCTGTAACTCTCTCTCCCCACCTTCTCTCTTTCTGTAACTCTCTCTCCCCACCTTCTCTCTTTATGTAACTCTCTCCCCACATTCTCTCTTTCTGTAACTATCTCTCCTCACCTTCTCTCTTTCTGTAACTCTCTCTCACACCTTCTCTCTTTCTGAAACTCCCTCTCCCACCTTCTCTCTTTCTGCAACTCTCTCTCCGCACCTCTCTTTCTGTAACTCTCTCCCCACCTCTCTTTCTGTAACTCTCTCTCCTCACCTTCTCTCTCTCTGTAACTCTCTCTCCCACCTTCTCTCTTTCTGTAACTCTCTCTCCCACCTTCTCTCTTTCTGTAACTCTCTCTCCTAAACTTCTATCTTTCTGTAACACTCTCCTCACCTTCTCTCTTCTGTAATTCTCTCTCCCCACCTTCTCTCTTTCTGTAACTCTCTCTCAAGACCTTCTCTCTTTCTGTAACTCTCTCCCCAACGTCTCTCTTCTGTAACTCTCTCCACTTTCTCTCTTTCTGTAACTCTCTCTCCCCACCTTCTCTCTTTCTGTAACTCTCTCCCCACCTTCTCTCTTTCTGTAACTCTCTCTCCCCACCCTCTCTCTTTCTGTAACTCTCTCTCCTCAACTTCTCTCTTTCTGTAACTCTCTCTCCCCACCTTCTCTCTTTCTGTAACTCTCTCTCCTCACCTTCTCTCTTTCTGTAACACTCTCCTCACCTTCTCTCTTCTGTAACTCTCTCTCCCCACCTTCTCTCTTTCTGTAACTCTCTCTCCCCACCTTCTCTTTTCTGTAACTCTCTTCCACCTTCTCTCTGTCTGTAACTCTCTCTCCTGACCTTCTCTCTTTCTGTAAATCTCTCCCCAACTTCTCTCTTCTGTAACTCTCTCCACTTTCTCTCTTTCTGTAACTCTCTCTCCCCACCTTCTCTCTTTCTGTAACTCTCTCTCCCCACCTTCTATCTTTCTGTATCTCTCTCCCCACCTTCTCTCTTTCTGTAACTCTCTCCCTCATATTTTCTCTTTCTGTATCTCTCTCTCCCACCTTCTCTGTTTCTGTAACTCTCTCTCCCCACCTTCTCTCTTTCTGTAACTCTCTCCCCCACCTTCTCTCTTTCTGCAATTCTCTCTCCCCATCTTCTCTCTTTCTGTAACTCTCTCCCCACCTTCTCTCTTTCTGTAACTCTCTCTCCCCACCTTCTCTCTTTCTGTAACTCTCTCTCCCACCTTCTCTATTCTGCAACTCTCTCTACCCACCCTCTCTTTTCTGTAACTCTCTCCCACCTTCTCTCTTCTGTTACTCTCTCTCCCCACCCTCTCTCTGTAACTCTCTCTCCCCACCTTCTCTCTTTCTGTAACTGTCTTTCCTCACCTTCTCTCTTTCTGTAACTCTCTCTCCCCACCTTCTCTCTTTCTGTAACTCTCTCTCCCCACCTTCTCTCTTTCTGTAACTCTCTTCCACCTTCTCTCTTTCTGTAACTCTCTCTCCTCACCTTCTCTCTTTCTGTAACACTCTCCTCACCTTCTCTCTTCTGTAACTCTCTCTCCTCACCTTCTCTCTTTCTGTAACTCTCTCTCCCCACTTTCTCTCTTTCTGTAACTCTCTCTCCCCACCTTCTCTCTTTCTGTAACTCTCTCTCCCCACCTTCTCTGTTTCTGTAACTCTCTTCCACCTTCTCTCTTTCTGTAACTCTCTCTCCTCACCTTCTCTCTTTCATTAACTCTCTCCCCTCCTTCTCTCTTCTGTAACTCTCTCTCCCCACCTTCTCTCTTTCTTTAACTCTCTCTCCCCACCTTCTCTCTTTCTGTAACTCTCTCTTCCCAGCTGCTCTCTTTCTGTAACTCTCTCTCCCACCTTCTCTTTCTGTAACTCTCTCTCCCCACCTTCTCTCTTTATGTAACTCTCTCCCCACATTCTCTCTTTCTGTAACTATCTCTCCTCACCTTCTCTCTTTCTGTAACTCTCTCTCACACCTTCTCTCTTTCTGAAACTCCCTCTCCCACCTTCTCTCTTTCTGCAACTCTCTCTCCGCACCTCTCTTTCTGTAACTCTCTCCCCACCTCTCTTTCTGTAACTCTCTCTCCTCACCTTCTCTCTCTCTGTAACTCTCTCTCCCACCTTCTCTCTTTCTGTAACTCTCTCTCCCACCTTCTCTCTTTCTGTAACTCTCTCTCCTAAACTTCTATCTTTCTGTAACACTCTCCTCACCTTCTCTCTTCTGTAATTCTCTCTCCCCACCTTCTCTCTTTCTGTAACTCTCTCTCAAGACCTTCTCTCTTTCTGTAACTCTCTCCCCAACGTCTCTCTTCTGTAACTCTCTCCACTTTCTCTCTTTCTGTAACTCTCTCTCCCCACCTTCTCTCTTTCTGTAACTCTCTCCCCACCTTCTCTCTTTCTGTAACTCTCTCTCCCCACCCTCTCTCTTTCTGTAACTCTCTCTCCTCAACTTCTCTCTTTCTGTAACTCTCTCTCCCCACCTTCTCTCTTTCTGTAACTCTCTCTCCTCACCTTCTCTCTTTCTGTAACACTCTCCTCACCTTCTCTCTTCTGTAACTCTCTCTCCCCACCTTCTCTCTTTCTGTAACTCTCTCTCCCCACCTTCTCCTTTCTGTAACTCTCTTCCACCTTCTCTCTGTCTGTAACTCTCTCTCCTGACCTTCTCTCTTTCTGTAAATCTCTCCCCAACTTCTCTCTTCTGTAACTCTCTCCACTTTCTCTCTTTCTGTAACTCTCTCTCCCACCTTCTCTCTTTCTGTAACTCTCTCTCCCCACCTTCTATCTTTCTGTATCTCTCTCCCCACCTTCTCTCTTTCTGTAACTCTCTCCCTCATATTTTCTCTTTCTGTATCTCTCTCTCCCACCTTCTCTGTTTCTGTAACTCTCTCTCCCCACCTTCTCTCTTTCTGTAACTCTCTCCCCCACCTTCTCTCTTTCTGCAATTCTCTCTCCCCATCTTCTCTCTTTCTGTAACTCTCTCCCCACCTTCTCTCTTTCTGTAACTCTCTCTCCCCACCTTCTCTCTTTCTGTAACTCTCTCTCCCACCTTCTCTATTCTGCAACTCTCTCTACCCACCCTCTCTCTTTCTGTAACTCTCTCTCCCACCTTCTCTCTTCTGTTACTCTCTCTCCCCACCCTCTCTCTTTCTGTAACTCTCTCTCCCCACCTTCTCTCTTTCTGTAACTGTCTTTCCTCACCTTCTCTCTTTCTGTAACTCTCTCTCCCCACCTTCTCTCTTTCTGTAACTCTCTCTCCCCACCTTCTCTCTTTCTGTAACTCTCTTCCACCTTCTCTCTTTCTGTAACTCTCTCTCCTGACCTTCTCTCTTTCTGTAACTCTCTCCCCAACTTCTCTCTTCTGTAACTCTCTCCACTTTCTCTCTTTCTGTAACTCTCTCTCCCCACCTTCTCTCTTTCTGTAACTCTCTCCCCCACCTTCTCTCTTTCTGCAATTCTCTCTCCCCATCTTCTCTCTTTCTGTAACTCTCTCCCCACCTTCTCTCTTTCTGTAACTCTCTCTCTCCCCCACCTTCTATCTTTCTGTAACACTCTACCCACCTTCTCTATTTCTGTAACTCTCTCTTCCCACCTGCTCTCTTTCTGTAAGTCTCTCTCTCCCACCTTCTCTCTTCTGTAACTCTCTCTCCCCACCTTCTCTCTTTCTGTAACTCTCTCTCCCCACCTTCTCTCTTTCTGTAACTCTCTCCTCACCTTCTCTCTTCTGTAATTCTCTCTCCCCACCTTCTCTCTTTCTGTAACTCTCTCTCCCCACCCTCTCTCTTTCTGTAACTCTCTCTCCCCACCTTCTCTCTTTCTGTAACTGTCTCTCCTCACCTTCTCTCTTTCTGTAACTCTCTCTCCCCACCTTCTCTCTTTCTTTAACTCTCTCTCCCCACCTTCTCTCTTTCTGTAACTCTCTCTCCCCACCTTCTCTCTTTCTGTAACTCTCTCTTCCCAGCTGCTCTCTTTCTGTAACTCTCTCTCCCCACCTTCTCTCTTTCTGTAACTCTCTCTCCCCACCTTCTCTCTTTATGTAACTCTCTCCCCACATTCTCTCTTTCTGTAACTCTCTCCTCACCTTCTCTCTTTCTGTAACTCTCTCTCCCACCTTCTCTCTTTCTGAAACTCCCTCTCCCACCTTCTCTCTTTCTGCAACTCTCTCTCCGCACCTCTCTTTCTGTAACTCTCTCCCCACCTTCTCTCTTTCTGTAACTCTCTCTCCTCACCTTCTCTCTCTCTGTAACTCTCTCTCCCACCTTCTCTCTTTCTGTAACTCTCTCTCCCACCTTCTCTCTTTCTGCAACTCTCTCTCCCACCTTCTCTCTTTCTGTAACTCTCTCTCCTCACCTTCTATCTTTCCGTAACACTCTCCTCACCTTCTCTCTTCTGCAATTCTCTCTCCCCACCTTATCTCTTTCTGTAACTCTCTCTCCTGACCTTCTCTCTTTCTGTAACTCTCTCCCCAACTTCTCTCTTCTGTAACTCTCTCCACTTTCTCTCTTTCTGTAACTCTCTCTCCTCACCTTCTCTCTTTCTGTAACTCTCTCCCCACCTTCTCTCTTCTGTAACTCTCTCTCCCCACCTTCTCTCTTTCTGTAACTCTCTTCCACCTTCTCTCTTTCTGTAACTCTCTCTCCTGACCTTCTGTCTTTCTGTAACTCTCTCCCCAACTTCTCTCTTCTGTAACTCTCTCCACTTTCTCTCTTTCTGTAACTCTCTCTCCCCACCTTCTCTCTTTCTGTAACTCTCTCCCCCACCTTCTCTCTTTCTGCAATTCTCTCTCCCCATCTTCTCTCTTTCTGTAACTCTCTCTTCCCACCTGCTCTCTTTCTGTAACTCTCTCTCTCCCACCTTCTCACTTCTGTAACTCTCTCTCCCCACCTTCTCTCTTTCTGTAACTCTCTCTCCCCACCTCCTCTCTTTCTGTAACCCTCTTCCACCTTCTCTCTTTCTGCAACTCTCTCTCCTCACCTTCTCTCTTTCTGTAACTCTCTCTCCCCACCTTCTCTCTTTCTGTAACTGTCTCTCCTCACCTTCTCTCTTTCTGTAACTCTCTCTCCCCACCTTCTCTCTTTCTTTAACTCTCTCTCCCCACCTTCTCTCTTTCTGTAACTCTCTCTTCCCAGCTGCTCTCTTTATGTAACTCTCTCTCCCCACCTTCTCTCTTTCTGTAACTCTCTCTCCCCACCTTCTCTCTTTATGTAACTCTCTCCCCACATTCTCTCTTTCTGTAACTCTCTCTCCTCACCTTCTCTCTTTCTGTAACTCTCTCTCTCACCTTCTCTCTTTCTGAAACTCCCTCTCCCACCTTCTCTCTTTCTGCAACTCTCTCTCCGCACCTCTCTTTCTGTAACTCTCTCCCCCCTCTTTCTGTAACACTCTCTCCTCACCTTCTCTCTCTCTGTAACTCTCTCTCCCACCTTCTCTCTTTCTGTAACTCTCTCTCCTCACCTTCTCTCTTTCTGTAACTCTCTCCCCACCTTCTCTCTTCTGTAACTCTCTCTCCCCACCTTCTCTCTTTCTGTAACTCTCTCTCCCCACCTTCTCTCTTTCTGTAACTCTCTCTCCCCACCCTCTCTCTTTCTGTAACTCTCTCTCCCACCTTCTCTCTTTCTGTAACTGTCTCTCCTCACCTTCTCTCTTTCTGTAACTCTCTCTCCCACCTTCTCTCTTTCTTTAACTCTCTCTCCCCACCTTCTCTCTTTCTGTAACTCTCTCTTCCCAGCTGCTCTCTTTATGTAATTCTCTCCCCACATTCTCTCTTTCTGTAACTCTCTCTCCTCACCTTCTCTCTTTCTGTAACTCTCTCTCACCTTCTCTCTTTCTGAAACTCCCTCTCCCACCTTCTCTCTTTCTGCAACTCTCTCTCCGCACCTCTCTTTCTGTAACTCTCTCCCCACCTCTCTTTCTGTAACTCTCTCTCCTCACCTTCTCTCTCTCTGTAACTCTCTCTCCCACCTTCTCTCTTTCTGTAACTCTCTCTCCTCACCTTCTCTCTTTCTGTAACTCTCTCCCCACCTTCTCTCTTCTGTAACTCTCTCTCCCCACCTTCTCTCTTTCTGTAACTCTCTCTCCCCACCTTCTCTCTTTCTGTAACTCTCTCTCCCCACCCTCTCTCTTTCTGTAACTCTCTCTCCCCACCTTCTCTCTTTCTGTAACTGTCTCTCCTCACCTTCTCTCTTTCTGTAACTCTCTCTCCCCACCTTCTCTCTTTCTTTAACTCTCTCTCCCCACCTTCTCTCTTTCTGTAACTCTCTCTCCCACCTTCTCTCTTTCTGTAACTCTCTCTCCCACCTTCTCTCTTTCTGAAACTCCCTCTCCCCACCTTCTCTCTTTATGTAACTCTCTCCCCACATTCTCTCTTTCTGTAACTCTCTCCCTCACCTTCTCTCTTTCTGTAACTCTCTCTCTCACCTTCTCTCTTTCTGAAACTCCCTCTCCCACCTTCTCTCTTTCTGCAACTCTCTCTCCGCACCTCTCTTTCTGTAACTCTCTCCCCACCTCTCTTTCTGTAACTCTCTCTCCTCACCTTCTCTCTCTCTGTAACTCTCTCTCCCACCTTCTCTCTTTCTGTAACTCTCTCTCCCACCTTCTCTCTTTCTGTAACTCTCTCCCCACCTTCTCTCTTTCTGCAACTCTCTCTCCCACCTTCTCTCTTTCTGTAACTCTCTCTCCTCACCTTCTATCTTTCTGTAACACTCTCCTCACCTTCTCTCTTCTGTAATTCTCTCTCCCCACCTTCTCTCTTTCTGTAACTCTCTCTCCTGACCTTCTCTCTTTCTGTAACTCTCTTCCCAACTTCTCTCTTCTCTAACTCTCTCCACTTTCTCTCTTTCTGTAACTCTCTCTCCCCACCTTCTCTCTTTCTGTAACTCTCTCCCCACCGTCTTTCTTTCTGTAACTCTCTCCCCCACCCTCTCTTTTCTGTAACTCTCTCTCCTCAACTTCTCTCTTTCTGTAACTCTCTCTCCCCACTTTCTCTCTTTCTGTAACTCTCTCTCCCAACATTCTCTCTTTCTGTAACTCTCTCCCTCATATTTTCTCTTTCTGTAACTCTCTCTCCCACCTTCTCTGTTTCTGTAACTCTCTCTCCCACCTTCTCTCTTTCTGAAACTCCCTCTCCCACCTTCTCTCTTTCTGCAACTCTCTCTCCGCACCTCTCTTTCTGTAACTCTCTCCCCACCTTCTATCTTCTGTAACTCTCTCTCCCCACCTTCTCTCTTTCTGTAACTCTCTTCCACCTTCTCTCTTTCTGTAACTTTCTCTCCTGACCTTCTCTCTTTCTGTAACTCTCTCCCCAACTTCTCTCTTCTGTAACTCTCTCCACTTTCTCTCTTTCTGTAACTCTCTCTCCCCACCTTCTCTCTTTCTGTAACTCTCTCCCACCTTCTCTCTTTCTGTAACTCTCTCTCCCCCCACCTTCTATCTTTCTGTAACACTCTACCCACCTTCTCTATTTCTGTAACTCTCTCTTCCCACCTGCTCTCCTTCTGTAACTCTCTCTCTCCCACCTTCTCTCTTCTGTAACTCTCTCTCCCCACCTTCTCTCTTTCTGTAACTCTCTCTCCCCACCTTCTCTCTTTCTGTAACTCTCTTCCACCTTCTCTCTTTCTGTAACTCTCTCTCCTCACCTTCTCTCTTTCTGTAACTCTCTCTCCCCACTTTCTCTCTTTCTGTAACTCTCTCTCCCCACCTTCTCTCTTTCTGTAACTCTCTCTCCCCACCTTCTCTGTTTCTGTAACTCTCTTCCACCTTCTCTCTTTCTGTAACTCTCTCTCCTCACCTTCTCTCTTTCTGTAACTCTCTCCCCACCCTCTCTCTTTCTGTAACTCTCTCTCCCCACCTTCTCTCTTTCTGTAACTGTCTCTCCTCACCTTCTCTCTTTCTGTAACTCTCTCTCCCCACCTTCTCTCTTTCTTTAACTCTCTCTCCCCACCATCTCTCTTTCTGTAACTCTCTCCCTCACCTTCTCTCTTTCTGTAACTCTCTCTCTCACCCTCTCTCTTTCTGAAACTCCCTCTCCCACCGTCTCTCTTTCTGCAACTCTCTCTCCGCACCTCTCTTTCTGTAACTCTCTCCCCACCTCTCTTTCTGTAACTCTCTCTCCTCACCTTCTCTCTCTCTGTAACTCTCTCTCCCACCTTCTCTCTTTCTGTAACTCTCTCTCCCACCTTCTCTCTTTCTGTAACTCTCTCTCCCACCTTCTCTCTTTCTGCAACTCTCTCCCCACCTTCTCTCTTTCTGTAACTCTCTCTCCGCCCACCTTCTATCTTTCTGTAACACTCTACCCACCTTCTCTATTTCTGTAACTCTCTCTTCCCACCTGCTCTCTTTCTGTAACTCTCTCTCTCCCACCTTCTCACTTCTGTAACTCTCTCTCCCCACCTTCTCTCTTTCTGTAACTCTCTCTCCCCACCTTCTCTCTTTCTGTAACTCTCTTCCACCTTCTCTCTTTCTGCAACTCTCTCTCCTCACCTTCTCTCTTTCTGTAACTCTCTCTCCCCACCTTCTCTCTTTCTGTAACTGTCTCTCCTCACCTTCTCTCTTTCTGTAACTCTCTCTCCCCACCTTCTCTCTTTATGTAACTCTCTCCCCACATTCTCTCTTTCTGTAACTCTCTCTCCTCACCTTCTCTCTTTCTGTAACTCTCTCTCTCACCTTCTCTCTTTCTGAAACTCCCTCTCCCACCTTCTCTCTTTCTGCAACTCTCTCTCCGCACCTCTCTTTCTGTAACTCTCTCCCCACCTCTCTTTCTGTAACACTCTCTCCTCACCTTCTCTCTCTCTGTAACTCTCTCTCCCACCTTCTCTCTTTCTGTAACTCTCTCTCCTCACCTTCTCTCTTTCTGTAACTCTCTCCCCACCTTCTCTCTTCTGTAACTCTCTCTCCCCACCTTCTCTCTTTCTGTAACTCTCTCTCCCCACCTTTTCTCTTTTTTTGTAACTCTCTCTCCCCACCCTCTCTCTTTCTGTAACTCTCTCTCCCCACCTTCTCTCTTTCTGTAACTGTCTCTCCTCACCTTCTCTCTTTCTGTAACTCTCTCTCCCCACCTTCTCTCTTTCTTTAACTCTCTCTCCCCACCTTCTCTCTTTCTGTAACTCTCTCTTCCCAGCTGCTCTCTTTATGTAATTCTCTCCCCACATTCTCTCTTTCTGTAACTCTCTCTCCTCACCTTCTCTCTTTCTGTAACTCTCTCTCTCACCTTCTCTCTTTCTGAAACTCCCTCTCCCACCTTCTCTCTTTCTGCAACTCTCTCTCCGCACCTCTCTTTCTGTAACTCTCTCCCCACCTCTCTTTCTGTAACTCTCTCTCCTCACCTTCTCTCTCTGTAACTCTCTCTCCCACCTTCTCTCTTTCTGTAACTCTCTCTCCTCACCTTCTCTCTTTTCTGTAACTCTCTCTCCCACCTTCTCTCTTCTGTAACTCTCTCTCCCCACCTTCTCTCTTTCTGTAACTCTCTCTCCCCACCTTCTCTCTTCTGTAACTCTCTCTCCCCACCCTCTCTCTTTCTGTAACTCTCTCTCCCCACCTTCTCTCTTTCTGTAACTGTCTCTCCTCACCTTCTCTCTTTCTGTAACTCTCTCTCCCCACCTTCTCTCTTTCTTTAACTCTCTCTCCCCACCTTCTCTCTTTCTGTAACTCTCTCTTCCCAGCTGCTCTCTTTCTGTAACTCTCTCTCCCCACCTTCTCTCTTTCTGTAACTCTCTCTCCCCACCTTCTCTCTTTATGTAACTCTCTCCCCACATTCTCTCTTTCTGTAACTCTCTCTCCTCACCTTCTCTCTTTCTGTAACTCTCTCTCTCACCTTCTCTCTTTCTGAAACTCCCTCTCCCACCGTCTCTCTTTCTGCAACTCTCTCTCCGCACCTCTCTTTCTGTAACTCTCTCCCCACCTCTCTTTCTGTAACTCTCTCTCCTCACCTTCTCTCTCTCTGTAACTCTCTCTCCCACCTTCTCTCTTTCTGTAACTCTCTCTCCCACCTTCTCTCTTTCTGTAACTCTCTCTCCCACCTTCTCTCTTTCTGCAACTCTCTCTCCCACCTTCTCTCTTTCTGTAACTCTGTCTCCTCACCTTCTATCTTTCTGTAACACTCTCCTCACCTTCTCTCTTCTGTAATTCTCTCTCCCCACCTTCTCTCTTTCTGTAACTCTCTCTCCTGACCTTCTCTCTTTCTGTAACTCTCTCCCCAACTTCTCTCTTCTCTAACTCTCTCCACTTTCTCTCTTTCTGTAACTCTCTCTCCCCACCTTCTCTCTTTCTGTAACTCTCTCCCCACCGTCTTTCTTTCTGTAACTCTCTCTCCCCACCCTCTCTCTTTCTGTAACTCTCTCTCCTCAACTTCTCTCTTTCTGTAACTCTCTCTCCCCACTTTCTCTCTTTCTGTAACTCTCTCTCCCAACATTCTCTCTTTCTGTAACTCTCTCCCTCATATTTTCTCTTTCTGTAACTCTCTCTCCCACCTTCTCTGTTTCTGTAACTCTCTCTCCCCACCTTCTCTCTTTCTGTAACTCTCTCTCCCACCTTCTCTCTTTCTGAAACTCCCTCTCCCACCTTCTCTCTTTCTGCAACTCTCTCTCCGCACCTCTCTTTCTGTAACTCTCTCCCCACCTTCTATCTTCTGTAACTCTCTCACCCCACCTTCTCTCTTTCTGTAACTCTCTTCCACCTTCTCTCTTTCTGTAACTTTCTCTCCTGACCTTCTCTCTTTCTGTAACTCTCTCCCCAACTTCTCTCTTCTGTAACTCTCTCCACTTTCTCTCTTTCTGTAACTCTCTCTCCCCACCTTCTCTCTTTCTGTAACTCTCTCCCCCACCTTCTCTCTTTCTGCAATTCTCTCTCTCCATCTTCTCTCTTTCTGTAACTCTCTCCCCACCTTCTCTCTTTCTGTAACTCTCTCTCCCCCCACCTTCTATCTTTCTGTAACACTCTACCCACCTTCTCTATTTCTGTAACTCTCTCTTCCCACCTGCTCTCCTTCTGTAACTCTCTCTCTCCCACCTTCTCTCTTCTGTAACTCTCTCTCCCCACCTTCTCTCTTTCTGTAACTCTCTCTCCCCACCTTCTCTCTTTCTGTAACTCTCTTCCACCTTCTCTCTTTCTGTAACTCTCTCTCCTCACCTTCTCTCTTTCTGTAACTCTCTCTCCCCACTTTCTCTCTTTCTGTAACTCTCTCTCCCCACCTTCTCTCTTTCTGTAACTCTCTCTCCCCACCTTCTCTGTTTCTGTAACTCTCTTCCACCTTCTCTCTTTCTGTAACTCTCTCTCCTCACCTTCTCTCTTTCTGTAACTCTCTCCCCACCCTCTCTCTTTCTGTAACTCTCTCTCCCCACCTTCTCTCTTTCTGTAACTGTCTCTCCTCACCTTCTCTCTTTCTGTAACTCTCTCTCCCCACCTTCTCTCTTTCTTTAACTCTCTCTCCCCACCATCTCTCTTTCTGTAACTCTCTCTCCTCACCTTCTCTCTTTCTGTAACTCTCTCTCTCACCCTCTCTCTTTCTGAAACTCCCTCTCCCACCGTCTCTCTTTCTGCAACTCTCTCTCCGCACCTCTCTTTCTGTAACTCTCTCCCCACCTCTCTTTCTGTAACTCTCTCTCCTCACCTTCTCTCTCTCTGTAACTCTCTCTCCCACATTCTCTCTTTCTGTAACTCTCTCTCCCACCTTCTCTCTTTCTGTAACTCTCTCTCCCACCTTCTCTCTTTCTGCAACTCTCTCTCCCACCTTCTCTCTTTCTGTAACTCTCTCTCCTCACCTTCTATCTTTCTGTAACACTCTCCTCACCTTCTCTCTTCTGTAATTCTCTCTCCCCACCTTCTCTCTTTCTGTAACTCTCTCTCCTGACCTTCTCTCTTTCTGTAACTCTCTTCCCAACTTCTCTCTTCTCTAACTCTCTCCACTTTCTCTCTTTCTGTAACTCTCTCTCCCCACCTTCTCTCTTTCTGTAACTCTCTCCCCACCCTCTCTCTTTCTGTAACTCTCTCCCCTCAACTTCTCTCTTTCTGTAACTCTCTCTCCCCACTTTCTCTCTTTCTGTAACTCTCTCTCCCCACCTTCTCTCTTTCTGTAACTCTCTCCCTCATATTTTCTCTTTCTGTAACTCTCTCTCCCACCTTCTCTGTTTCTGTAACTCTCTCTCCCCACCTTCTCTCTTTCTGTAACTCTCTCTCCCACCTTCTCTCTTTCTGAAACTCCCTCTCCCACCTTCTCTCTTTCTGCAACTCTCTCTCCGCACCTCTCTTTCTGTAACTCTCTCCCCACCTTCTATCTTCTGTAACTCTCTCTCCCCACCTTCTCTCTTTCTGTAACTCTCTTCCACCTTCTCTCTTTCTGTAACTTTCTCTCCTGACCTTCTCTCTTTCTGTAACTCTCTCCCCACCTTCTCTCTTTCTGTAACTCTCTTCCACCTTCTCTCTTTCTGTAACTCTCTCCTCACCTTCTCTCTTTCTGTAACTCTCTCTCCCCACTTTCTCTCTTTCTGTAACTCTCTCTCCCCACCTTCTCTGTTTCTGTAACTCTCTTCCACCTTCTCTCTTTCTGTAACTCTCTCTCCTCACCTTCTCTCTTTCTGTAACTCTCTCCCCACCTTCACTCTTCTGTAACTCTCTCTCCCCACCTTCTCTCTTTCTGTAACTGTCTCTCCTCACCTTCTCTCTTTCTGTAACTCTCTCTCCCCACCTTCTCTCTTTCTTTAACTCTCTCTCCCCACCTTCTCTCTTTCTGTAACTCTCTCTTCCCAGCTGCTCTCTTTCTGTAACTCTCTCTCCCCACCTTCTCTCTTTCTGTAACTCTCTCTCCCCACCTTCTCTCTTTATGTAACTCTCTCCCCACATTCTCTCTTTCTGTAACTCTCTCTCCTCACCTTCTCTCTTTCTGTAACTCTCTCTCTCACCTTCTCTCTTTCTGAAACTCCCTCTCCCACCTTCTCTCTTTCTGCAACTCTCTCTCCGCACCTCTCTTTCTGTAACTCTCTCTCCTCACCTTCTCTCTCTCTGTAAATCTCTCTCCCACCTTCTCTCTTTCTGTAACTGTCTCTCCTCACCTTCTCTCTTTCTGTAATTCTCTCTCCCCACCTTCTCTCTTTCTGTAACTCTCTCTCCTGACCTTCTATCTTTCTGTAACTCTCTCCCCAACTTCTCTCTTCTGTAACTCTCTCCACTTTCTCTCTTCTGTAACTCTCTCCACTTTCTCTCTTTCTGTAACTCTCTCTCCCCACCTTCTCTCTTTCTGTAACTCTCTCCCCACCTTCTCTCTTTCTGTAACTCTCTCTCCCCACCCTCTCTCTTTCTGTAACTCTCTCTCCTCAACTTCTCTCTTTCTGTAACTCTCTCTCCCCACTTTCTCTCTTTCTGTAACTCTCTCTCCCCACCTTCTCTCTTTCTGTACCTCTCTCCCCACCTTCTCTCTTTCTGTAACTCTCTCCCTCATATTTTCTCTTTCTGTAACTCTCTCTCCCACCTTCTCTGTTTCTGTAACTCTCTCTCCCCACCTTCTCTCTTTCTGTAACTCTCTCTCCCACCTTCTCTCTTTCTGAAACTCCCTCTCCCACCTTCTCTCTTTCTGCAACTCTCTCTCCCCACCTTCTCTCTTTCTGTAACTCTCTCTTCCCACCTGCTCTCCTTCTGTAACTCTCTCTCTCCCACCTTCTCTCTTTCTGTAACTCTCTCTCCCCCCACCTTCTATCTTTCTGTAACACTCTACCCACCTTCTCTATTTCTGTAACTCTCTCTTCCCACCTGCTCTCCTTCTGTAACTCTCTCTCTCCCACCTTCTCTCTTCTGTAACTCTCTCTCCCCACCTTCTCTCTTTCTGTAACTCTCTCTCCCCACCTTCTCTCTTTCTGTAACTCTCTTCCACCTTCTCTCTTTCTGTAACTCTCTCTCCTCACCTTCTCTCTTTCTGTAACTCTCTCTCCCCACATTCTCTCTTCTGTAACTCTCTCTCCCCACCTTCTCTCTTTCTGTAACTCTCTCTCCCCACCTTCTCTGTTTCTGTAACTCTCTTCCACCTTCTCTCTTTCTGTAACTCTCTCTCCTCACCTTCTCTCTTTCTGTAACTCTCTCCCCACCTTCACTCTTCTTTAACTCTCTCTCCCCACCTTCTCTCTTTCTGTAACTGTCTCTCCTCACCTTCTCTCTTTCTGTAACTCTCTCTCCCCACCTTCTCTCTTTCTGTAACTCTCTCTTCCCAGCTGCTCTCTTTATGTAATTCTCTCCCCACATTCTCTCTTTCTGTAACTCTCTCTCCTCACCTTCTCTCTTTCTGTAACTCTCTCTCTCACCTTCTCTCTTTCTGAAACTCCCTCTCCCACCTTTTCTCTTTCTGCAACTCTCTCTCCGCACCTCTCTTTCTGTAACTCTCTCCCCACCTCTCTTTCTGTAACTCTCTCTCCTCACCTTCTCTCTGTAACTCTCTCTCCCACCTTCTGTCTTTCTGTAACTCTCTCTCCTCACCTTCTCTCTTTCTGTAACTCTCTCCCCACCCTCTCTCTTTCTGTAACTCTCTCTCCTCAACTTCTCTCTTTCTGTAACTCTCTCTCCCCACTTTCTCTCTTTCTGTAACTCTCTCTCCCCACCTTCTCTCTTTCTGTACCTCTCTCCCCACCTTCTCTCTTTCTGTAACTCTCTCCCTCATATTTTCTCTTTCTGTAACTCTCTCTCCCACCTTCTCTCTTTCTGAAACTCCCTCTCCCACCTTCTCTCTTTCTGCAACTCTCTCTCCGCACCTCTCTTTCTGTAACTCTCTCCCCACCTTCTCTCTTCTGTAACTCTCTCCACTTTCTCTCTTTCTGTAACTCTCTCTCCCCACCTTCTCTCTTTCTGTAACTCTCTCCCCCACCTTCTCTCTTTCTGCAATTCTCTCTCTCCATCTTCTCTCTTTCTGTAACTCTCTCCCCACCTTCTCTCTTTCTGTAACTCTCTCTCCCCCACCTTCTATCTTTCTGTAACTCTCTCCCCACCTTCTCTCTTCTGTAACTCTCTCCACTTTCTCTCTTTCTGTAACTCTCTCTCCCCACCTTCTCTCTTCTGTAACTCTCTCCCCCCACCTTCTCTCTTTCTGCAATTCTCTCTCTCCATCTTCTCTCTTTCTGTAACTCTCTCCCCACCTTCTCTCTTTCTGTAACTCTCTCTCCCCCCACCTTCTATCTTTCTGTAACACTCTACCCACCTTCTCTATTTCTGTAACTCTCTCTCTCCCACCTTCTCTCTTCTGTAACTCTCTCTCCCCACCTTCTCTCTTTCTGTAACTCTCTCTCCCCACCTTCTCTCTTTCTGTAACTCTCTTCCACCTTCTCTCTTTCTGTAACTCTCTCTCCTCACCTTCTCTCTTTCTGTAACTCTCTCTCCCCACATTCTCTCTTTCTGTAACTCTCTCTCCCCACCTTCTCTCTTCTGTAACTCTCTCTCCCCCCACCTTCTCTGTTTCTGTAACTCTCTTCCACCTTCTCTCTTTCTGTAACTCTCTCTCCACACCTTCTCTCTTTCTGTAACTCTCTCCCCACCTTCACTCTTCTGTAACTCTCTCTCCCCACCTTCTCTCTTTCTGTAACTGTCTCTCCTCACCTTCTCTCTTTCTGTAACTCTCTCTCCCCACCTTCTCTCTTTCTGTAACTCTCTCTCCCCAGCTGCTCTCTTTATGTAATTCTCTCCCCACATTCTCTCTTTCTGTAACTCTCTCTCCTCACCTTCTCTCTTTCTGTAACTCTCTCTCTCACCTTCTCTCTTTCTGAAACTCCCTCTCCCACCTTCTCTCTTTCTGCAACTCTCTCTCCCACCTCTTTTTCTGTAACTCTCTCCCCCACCTCTCTTTCTGTAACTCTCTCCCTCACCTTCTCTCTTTCTGTAACTCTCTCTCCCACCCTCTCTTTCTGTAACTCTCTCTCCTCACCTTCTCTCTTTCTGTAACTCTCTCCCCACCTTCTCTCTTCTGTAACTCTCTCTCCCCACCTTCTCTCTTTCTGTAACTCTCTCTCCCCACCTTCTCTCTTTCTGTAACTCTCTCTCCTCACCTTCTCTCTTTCTGTAACTCTCTCCCCCACCTTCTCTCTTCTGTAACTCTCTCCCCACCTTCTCTCTTTCTGTAACTCTCTCTCCCCACCTTCTCTCTTTCTGTAACTCTCTCTCCCCACCCTCTCTCTTTCTGTAACTCTCTCTCCCCACCTTCTCTCTTTCTGTAACTGTCTCTCCTCACCTTCTCTCTTTCTGTAACTCTCTCTCCCCACCTTCTCTCTTTCTTTAACTCTCTCTCCCCACCTTCTCTCTTTCTGTAACTCTCTCTTCCCAGCTGCTCTCTTTCTGTAACTCTCTCTCCCCACCTTCTCTCTTTAACTCTCTCTCCCCCCCACCTTCTCTCTTTATGTAACTCTCTCCCCACATTCTCTTTCTGTAACTCTCTCTCCTCACCTTCTCTCTTCTGTAACTCTCTCTCTCACCTTCTCTCTTTCTGAAACTCCCTCTCCCACCTTCTCTTTTCTGCAACTCTCTCTCCCGCACCTCTCTTTCTGTAACTCTCTCTCCCACCTTCTCTCTTTCTGTAACTCTCTCTCCACCTTCTCTCTTCTGTAACTCTCTCTCCCACCTTCTCTCTCTTTCTGCAACTCTCTCTCCCACCTTCTCTCTTTCTGTAACTCTGTCTCCTCACCTTCTATCTTTCTGTAACACTCTCCTCACCTTCTCTCTTCTGTAATTCTCTCTCCCCACCTTCTCTCTTTCTGTAACTCTCTCTCCTGACCTTCTCTCTTTCTGTAACTCTCTCCACAACTTCTCTCTTCTCTAACTCTCTCCACTTTCTCTCTTTTCTGTAACTCTCTCTCCCCACCTTCTCTCTTTCTGTAACTCTCTCCCCACCTTCTTTCTTTCTGTAACTCTCTCCCCACCCTCTCTCTTTCTGTAACTCTCTCTCCCCTCAACTTCTCTCTTTCTGTAACTCTCTCTCCCCACTTTCTCTCTTCTGTAACTCTCTCTCCCAACATTCTCTCTTTCTGTAACTCTCTCCCCTCATATTTTCTCTTTCTGTAACTCTCTCTCCCCACCTTCTCTGTTTCTGTAACTCTCTCTCCCCACCTTCTCTCTTTCTGTAACTCTCTCTCCCACCTTCTCTCTTTCTGAAATTCCCTCTCCCACCTTCTCTCTTTCTGCAACTCTCTCCGCACCTCTCTTCTGTAACTCTCCCCCACCTTCTATCTTCTGTAACTCTCTCTCCCCACTTTCTCTCTTTCTGTAACTCTCTTCCACCTTCTCTCTTTCTGTAACTTTCTCTCCTGACCTTCTCTTTTTCTGTAACTCTCTCCCCAACTTCTCTCTTCTGTAACTCTCTCCACTTTCTCTCCAACTCTCTCTCCCCACCTTCTCTCTTTCTGTAACTCTCTCTCCCCCACCTTCTCTCTTTCTGCAATTCTCTCTCTCCATCTTCTCTCTTTCTGTAACTCTCTCCCCACCTTCTCTCTTTCTGTAACTCTCTCTCCCCCCACCTTCTATCTTTCTGTAACACTCTACCCACCTTCTCTCCTTCTGTAACTCTCTCTCTCCCACCTTCTCTCTTCTGTAACTCTCTCTCCCCACCTTCTCTCTTTCTGTAACTCTCTCTCCCCACCTTCTCTGTTTCTGTAACTCTCTCTCCCCACCTTCTCTCTTTCTGTAACTCTCTCTCCCACCTTCTCTCTTTCTGAAACTCCCTCTCCCACCTTCTCTCTTTCTGCAACTCTCTCTCCGCACCTCACTTTCTGTAACTCTCTTCCCCACCTTCTATCTTCTCTGTAACTCTCTCTCCCCACCTTCTCTCTCTGTAACTCTCTTCCACCTTCTCTCTTTCTGTAACTTTCTCTCCTGACCTTCTCTCTTTCTGTAACTCTCTCCCCAACTTCTCTCTTCTGTAACTCTCTCCACTTTCTCTCTTTCTGTAACTCTCTCTCCCCACCTTCTCTTTCTGTAACTCTCTCCCCCCACCTTCTCTCTTTCTGCAATTCTCTCTCTCCATCTTCTCTTCTGTAACTCTCTCCCCACCTTCTCTCTTTCTGTAACTCTCTCTCCCCCACCTTCTATCTTTCTGTAACACTCTACCCACCTTCTCTCCTTCTGTAACTCTCTCCCACCTTCTCTCTCTCTGTAACTCTCTCTCCCCACCTTCTCTCTTTCTGTAACTCTCTCTCCCACCTTCTCTCTTTTCTGTAACTCTCTTCCACCTTCTCTCTTTCTGTAACTCTCTCTCCTCACCTTCTCTCTTTCTGTAACTCTCTCTCCCCACTTTCTCTCTTTCTGTAACTCTCTCTCCCCACCTTCTCTCTTTCTGTAACTCTCTCTCCCACCTTCTCTGTTTCTGTAACTCTCCACCTTCTCTTTCTGTAACTCTCTCTCTCCTCACCTTCTCTCTTTCTGTAACTCTCTCCCCACCCTCTCTCTTCTGTAACTCTCTCCCCACCTTCTCTCTTTCTGTAACTGTCTCTCCTCAACTTCTCTCTTCTGTAACTCTCTCTCCCCACCTTCTCTCTTTCTTTAACTCTCTCTCCCCACCATCTCTCTTTCTGTAACTCTCTCTCTCACCTTCTCTCTTTCTGTAACTCTCTCTCTCACCTTCTCTCTTTCTGTAACTCTCTCTCCCACCTTCT
>NW_027008787.1:0-72613 GCF_036934945.1 Oncorhynchus masou masou
CCTGGCCCTGGCCTGGCCTGGCCTGGCCTGGCCCTGGCCTGGCCTGGCCTGGCCTGGCCCTGGCCTGGCCTGGCCTGGCCCTGGCCTGGCCCTGGCCTGGCCCTGGCTGGCCTGGCCTGGCCTGGCTGGCCTGGCCTGGCCTGGCCTGGCCTGGCCTGGCTGGCCTGGCCTGGCCTGGCCCTGGCCCTGGCCTGGCCTGGCCTGGCCTGGCTGGCCTGGCCTGGCCCTGGCCCTGGCCCTGGCCTGGCCTGGCCCTGGCCTGGCCCTGGCCTGACTGTGGCCTGGCCCTGGCCCTGGCCCTGGCCTGGCCCTGGCCCTGGCCTGGCCTGGCCTGGCCCTGGCCCCCTGGCCTGGCTGGCCTGGCCTGGCCTGGCCTGGCCTGGCCTGGCCTGGCCTGGCCCTGGCCCTGGCCCTGGCCTGGCCTGGCCTGGCCTGGCCTGGCCCTGGCCCTGGCCTGGCCTGGCCTGGCCTGGCCTGGCCTGGCCCTGGCCTGGCCTGGCCTGGCCCTGGCCTGGCCTGGCCCTGGCCCTGGCCCTGGCCTGGCCTGGCCTGGCCTGGCCCTGGCCTGGCCTGGCCTGGCCCTGGCCTGGCCTGGCCCTGGCCCTGGCCCTGGCCTGGCCCTGGCCTGGCCTGGCCTGGCCTGGCCTGGCCCTGGCCTGGCCTGGCCCTGGCCTGGCCTGGCCTGGCCTGGCCTGGCCTGGCCTGGCCTGGCCTGGCCCTGGCCTGGCCTGGCCTGGCCCTGGCCCTGGCCCTGGCCTGGCCTGGCCCTGGCCTGGCCTGGCCTGGCCTGGCCTGGCCTGGCCTGGCCTGGCCTGGCCTGGCCTGGCCTGGCCTGGCCCTGGCCTGGCCTGGCCTGGCCCTGGCCTGGCCTGGCCTGGCCTGGCCTGGCCCTGGCCTGGCCTGGCCCTGGCCTGGCCTGGCCTGGCCTGGCCTGGCCTGGCCCTGGCCTGGCCTGGCCTGGCCTGGCCTGGCCTGGCCTGGCCTGGCCTGGCCTGGCCTGGCCTGGCCTGGCCCTGGCCCTGGCCCTGGCCTGGCCCTGGCCCTGGCCTGGCCTGGCCTGGCCTGGCCTGGCCTGGCCTGGCCTGGCCTGGCCTGGCCCTGGCCTGGCCTGGCCTGGCCTGGCCCTGGCCCTGGCCTGGCCTGGCCCTGGCCCTGGCCTGGCCTGGCCCTGGCCTGGCCTGGCCCTGGCCTGGCCTGGCCTGGCCTGGCCCTGGCCTGGCCTGGCCTGGCCCTGGCCTGGCCTGGCCTGGCCCTGGCCTGGCCTGGCCCTGGCCTGGCCCTGGCCTGGCCTGGCCTGGCCTGGCCTGGCCTGGCCTGGCCCTGGCCTGGCCTGGCCTGGCCTGGCCTGGCCTGGCCTGGCCCTGGCCTGGCCTGGCCTGGCCTGGCCTGGCCTGGCCTGGCCTGGCCTGGCCTGGCCCTGGCCTGGCCTGGCCTGGCCTGGCCTGGCCCTGGCCTGGCCTGGCCTGGCCTGGCCCTGGCCTGGCCTGGCCTGGCCTGGCCCTGGCCTGGCCTGGCCTGGCCTGGCCTGGCCTGGCCTGGCCTGGCCTGGCCTGGCCTGGCCTGGCCTGGCCTGGCCCTGGCCTGGCCTGGCCCTGGCCTGGCCTGGCCTGGCCTGGCCCTGGCCTGGCCTGGCCTGGCCCTGGCCCTGGCCTGGCCCTGGCCTGGCCCTGGCCTGGCCTGGCCTGGCCTGGCCTGGCCTGGCCCTGGCCTGGCCTGGCCCTGGCCTGGCCTGGCCCTGGCCTGGCCTGGCCTGGCCTGGCCTGGCCTGGCCCTGGCCTGGCCTGGCCTGGCCTGGCCTGGCCCTGGCCTGGCCTGGCCTGGCCTGGCCTGGCCTGGCCTGGCCTGGCCTGGCCTGGCCCTGGCCTGGCCTGGCCTGGCCTGGCCTGGCCTGGCCTGGCCTGGCCTGGCCTGGCCTGGCCCTGGCCTGGCCTGGCCTGGCCTGGCCCTGGCCTGGCCTGGCCTGGCCTGGCCTGGCCTGGCCCTGGCCTGGCCTGGCCTGGCCTGGCCTGGCCCTGGCCTGGCCTGGCCTGGCCTGGCCTGGCCCTGGCCTGGCCCTGGCCTGGCCTGGCCCTGGCCTGGCCTGGCCTGGCCTGGCCTGGCCCTGGCCTGGCCTGGCCTGGCCTGGCCCTGGCCTGGCCTGGCCTGGCCCTGGCCTGGCCTGGCCCTGGCCTGGCCTGGCCTGGCCTGGCCTGGCCCTGGCCTGGCCTGGCCTGGCCTGGCCCTGGCCTGGCCTGGCCTGGCCTGGCCCTGGCCTGGCCCTGGCCTGGCCTGGCCTGGCCTGGCCTGGCCTGGCCTGGCCCTGGCCTGGCCTGGCCCTGGCCTGGCCTGGCCTGGCCTGGCCTGGCCCTGGCCCTGGCCTGGCCTGGCCTGGCCTGGCCTGGCCTGGCCTGGCCTGGCCTGGCCTGGCCCTGGCCCTGGCCCTGGCCTGGCCCTGGCCCTGGCCCTGGCCTGGCCTGGCCTGGCCTGGCCCTGGCCTGGCTGGCCTGGCCTGGCCCTGGCCTGGCCCTGGCCTGGCCTGGCCTGGCCTGGCCTGGCCCTGGCCTGGCCTGGCCCTGGCCTGGCCTGGCCCTGGCCCTGGCCTGGCCTGGCCTGGCCTGGCCCTGGCCCTGGCCCTGGCCTGGCCCTGGCCCTGGCCTGGCCTGGCCCTGGCCTGGCCTGGCCTGGCCTGGCCTGGCCCTGGCCTGGCCCTGGCCTGGCCTGGCCTGGCCTGGCCTGGCCTGGCCTGGCCTGGCCTGGCCCTGGCCTGGCCCTGGCCTGGCCTGGCCTGGCCTGGCCTGGCCTGGCCTGGCCTGGCCTGGCCTGGCCCTGGCCTGGCCTGGCCCTGGCCCTGGCCTGGCCTGGCCCTGGCCTGGCCTGGCCTGGCCCTGGCCTGGCCCTGGCCTGGCCTGGCCCTGGCCTGGCCTGGCCCTGGCCTGGCCTGGCCCTGGCCTGGCCTGGCCTGGCCTGGCCTGGCCTGGCCTGGCCTGGCCTGGCCTGGCCTGGCCCTGGCCTGGCCTGGCCCTGGCCCTGGCCCTGGCCTGGCCTGGCCCTGGCCCTGGCCTGGCCTGGCCTGGCCTGGCCCTGGCCTGGCCTGGCCTGGCCTGGCCTGGCCTGGCCTGGCCTGGCCTGGCCTGGCCTGGCCCTGGCCTGGCCCTGGCCCTGGCCTGGCCTGGCCTGGCCTGGCCTGGCCTGGCCTGGCCTGGCCTGGCCCTGGCCTGGCCTGGCCCTGGCCTGGCCTGGCCTGGCCCTGGCCTGGCCTGGCCCTGGCCTGGCCCTGGCCCTGGCCTGGCCTGGCCTGGCCCTGGCCTGGCCCTGGCCCTGGCCTGGCCTGGCCCTGGCCTGGCCTGGCCTGGCCTGGCCCTGGCCTGGCCCTGGCCCTGGCCCTGGCCTGGCCTGGCCCTGGCCTGGCCTGGCCTGGCCTGGCCCTGGCCTGGCCTGGCCTGGCCTGGCCCTGGCCTGGCCTGGCCCTGGCCTGGCCTGGCCTGGCCTGGCCCTGGCCTGGCCTGGCCCTGGCCTGGCCTGGCCTGGCCTGGCCTGGCCTGGCCTGGCCTGGCCCTGGCCTGGCCTGGCCCTGGCCTGGCCCTGGCCTGGCCTGGCCTGGCCCTGGCCTGGCCTGGCCTGGCCCTGGCCTGGCCCTGGCCTGGCCTGGCCTGGCCTGGCCCTGGCCTGGCCTGGCCCTGGCCTGGCCTGGCCTGGCCTGGCCCTGGCCTGGCCTGGCCTGGCCTGGCCTGGCCCTGGCCTGGCCTGGCCTGGCCTGGCCCTGGCCTGGCCTGGCCTGGCCTGGCCTGGCCCTGGCCTGGCCTGGCCTGGCCCTGGCCTGGCCTGGCCTGGCCTGGCCCTGGCCTGGCCTGGCCTGGCCCTGGCCCTGGCCTGGCCTGGCCTGGCCCTGGCCTGGCCCTGGCCTGGCCTGGCCTGGCCTGGCCTGGCCTGGCCTGGCCTGGCCCTGGCCTGGCCTGGCCTGGCCTGGCCTGGCCTGGCCTGGCCTGGCCTGGCCCTGGCCTGGCCTGGCCTGGCCTGGCCCTGGCCTGGCCTGGCCCTGGCCTGGCCTGGCCTGGCCCTGGCCTGGCCTGGCCTGGCCTGGCCTGGCCCTGGCCTGGCCTGGCCTGGCCTGGCCCTGGCCTGGCCTGGCCCTGGCCTGGCCTGGCCCTGGCCTGGCCTGGCCTGGCCCTGGCCTGGCCCTGGCCTGGCCTGGCCTGGCCTGGCCTGGCCTGGCCCTGGCCTGGCCTGGCCTGGCCTGGCCTGGCCTGGCCTGGCCTGGCCTGGCCCTGGCCTGGCCTGGCCTGGCCCTGGCCTGGCCTGGCCTGGCCTGGCCTGGCCCTGGCCTGGCCTGGCCTGGCCTGGCCTGGCCTGGCCTGGCCTGGCCCTGGCCTGGCCTGGCCTGGCCCTGGCCCTGGCCTGGCCTGGCCCTGGCCTGGCCTGGCCTGGCCTGGCCCTGGCCTGGCCTGGCCCTGGCCCTGGCCTGGCCTGGCCTGGCCCTGGCCTGGCCTGGCCTGGCCTGGCCTGGCCTGGCCTGGCCTGGCCTGGCCCTGGCCTGGCCCTGGCCTGGCCTGGCCTGGCCTGGCCTGGCCTGGCCTGGCCTGGCCTGGCCTGGCCTGGCCTGGCCTGGCCCTGGCCTGGCCTGGCCTGGCCTGGCCCTGGCCTGGCCCTGGCCTGGCCCTGGCCTGGCCTGGCCTGGCCTGGCCCTGGCCCTGGCCCTGGCCCTGGCCTGGCCTGGCCTGGCCTGGCCTGGCCTGGCCCTGGCCCTGGCCCTGGCCCTGGCCTGGCCTGGCCTGGCCTGGCCCTGGCCTGGCCTGGCCTGGCCTGGCCTGGCCTGGCCCTGGCCTGGCCTGGCCTGGCCTGGCCTGGCCTGGCCTGGCCTGGCCTGGCCCTGGCCCTGGCCTGGCCCTGGCCTGGCCTGGCCTGGCCTGGCCTGGCCCTGGCCTGGCCTGGCCTGGCCTGGCCTGGCCTGGCCTGGCCTGGCCTGGCCTGGCCCTGGCCCTGGCCTGGCCCTGGCCTGGCCTGGCCTGGCCCTGGCCTGGCCTGGCCCTGGCCTGGCCTGGCCCTGGCCCTGGCCTGGCCCTGGCCTGGCCTGGCCTGGCCTGGCCTGGCCTGGCCCTGGCCTGGCCTGGCCTGGCCTGGCCCTGGCCTGGCCTGGCCTGGCCTGGCCTGGCCCTGGCCTGGCCTGGCCTGGCCTGGCCCTGGCCTGGCCTGGCCTGGCCTGGCCTGGCCCTGGCCTGGCCCTGGCCCTGGCCTGGCCTGGCCTGGCCTGGCCTGGCCTGGCCCTGGCCTGGCCTGGCCTGGCCTGGCCTGGCCCTGGCCTGGCCTGGCCTGGCCTGGCCCTGGCCTGGCCTGGCCTGGCCCTGGCCTGGCCCTGGCCTGGCCTGGCCTGGCCTGGCCCTGGCCCTGGCCTGGCCTGGCCCTGGCCCTGGCCTGGCCCTGGCCTGGCCTGGCCTGGCCTGGCCTGGCCTGGCCTGGCCCTGGCCTGGCCTGGCCTGGCCCTGGCCTGGCCCTGGCCTGGCCTGGCCTGGCCTGGCCTGGCCTGGCCTGGCCTGGCCCTGGCCCTGGCCTGGCCTGGCCTGGCCCTGGCCTGGCCCTGGCCTGGCCTGGCCTGGCCCTGGCCCTGGCCTGGCCTGGCCTGGCCTGGCCTGGCCCTGGCCTGGCCTGGCCTGGCCTGGCCTGGCCCTGGCCTGGCCCTGGCCTGGCCCTGGCCTGGCCTGGCCTGGCCTGGCCCTGGCCTGGCCTGGCCTGGCCCTGGCCTGGCCTGGCCTGGCCTGGCCTGGCCTGGCCTGGCCTGGCCTGGCCTGGCCCTGGCCTGGCCTGGCCTGGCCCTGGCCTGGCCTGGCCCTGGCCTGGCCTGGCCTGGCCTGGCCCTGGCCTGGCCTGGCCTGGCCCTGGCCTGGCCTGGCCTGGCCTGGCCTGGCCCTGGCCTGGCCTGGCCCTGGCCTGGCCTGGCCTGGCCTGGCCTGGCCTGGCCTGGCCCTGGCCCTGGCCTGGCCTGGCCTGGCCTGGCCTGGCCCTGGCCTGGCCTGGCCTGGCCTGGCCTGGCCCTGGCCTGGCCTGGCCTGGCCCTGGCCTGGCCTGGCCTGGCCTGGCCTGGCCTGGCCTGGCCCTGGCCTGGCCTGGCCTGGCCTGGCCCTGGCCTGGCCTGGCCTGGCCTGGCCCTGGCCTGGCCTGGCCTGGCCTGGCCTGGCCCTGGCCCTGGCCCTGGCCTGGCCTGGCCCTGGCCTGGCCCTGGCCCTGGCCTGGCCTGGCCTGGCCTGGCCTGGCCCTGGCCTGGCCTGGCCTGGCCTGGCCTGGCCTGGCCTGGCCTGGCCTGGCCTGGCCCTGGCCCTGGCCTGGCCCTGGCCTGGCCTGGCCTGGCCCTGGCCTGGCCTGGCCTGGCCTGGCCTGGCCTGGCCTGGCCCTGGCCCTGGCCTGGCCTGGCCCTGGCCCTGGCCCTGGCCTGGCCTGGCCTGGCCCTGGCCCTGGCCCTGGCCTGGCCTGGCCCTGGCCTGGCCTGGCCTGGCCCTGGCCTGGCCTGGCCTGGCCCTGGCCCTGGCCTGGCCTGGCCTGGCCCTGGCCTGGCCCTGGCCTGGCCCTGGCCTGGCCCTGGCCTGGCCTGGCCCTGGCCTGGCCTGGCCTGGCCCTGGCCTGGCCTGGCCCTGGCCTGGCCTGGCCCTGGCCTGGCCTGGCCTGGCCTGGCCCTGGCCTGGCCTGGCCTGGCCCTGGCCTGGCCTGGCCCTGGCCCTGGCCTGGCCTGGCCTGGCCCTGGCCTGGCCTGGCCCTGGCCTGGCCCTGGCCTGGCCTGGCCTGGCCTGGCCTGGCCTGGCCTGGCCTGGCCTGGCCTGGCCTGGCCCTGGCCTGGCCTGGCCTGGCCTGGCCCTGGCCCTGGCCTGGCCTGGCCTGGCCCTGGCCTGGCCTGGCCTGGCCTGGCCCTGGCCTGGCCTGGCCTGGCCCTGGCCTGGCCTGGCCCTGGCCTGGCTGGCCTGGCCCTGGCCCTGGCCTGGCCCTGGCCTGGCCTGGCCTGGCCCTGGCCTGGCCCTGGCCCTGGCCTGGCCTGGCCCTGGCCTGGCCTGGCCTGGCCTGGCCCTGGCCTGGCCTGGCCTGGCCTGGCCTGGCCTGGCCCTGGCCTGGCCTGGCCTGGCCTGGCCTGGCCTGGCCTGGCCTGGCCCTGGCCTGGCCCTGGCCCTGGCCTGGCCCTGGCCTGGCCTGGCCTGGCCCTGGCCTGGCCTGGCCTGGCCTGGCCCTGGCCTGGCCTGGCCCTGGCCTGGCCTGGCCTGGCCTGGCCTGGCCCTGGCCTGGCCTGGCCTGGCCTGGCCCTGGCCTGGCCTGGCCTGGCCCTGGCCTGGCCTGGCCTGGCCTGGCCTGGCCTGGCCTGGCCTGGCCTGGCCTGGCCTGGCCTGGCCTGGCCCTGGCCTGGCCTGGCCTGGCCCTGGCCTGGCCCTGGCCTGGCCTGGCCTGGCCCTGGCCTGGCCTGGCCTGGCCTGGCCTGGCCCTGGCCTGGCCCTGGCCTGGCCTGGCCTGGCCTGGCCCTGGCCTGGCCTGGCCCTGGCCTGGCCTGGCCCTGGCCTGGCCTGGCCTGGCCCTGGCCTGGCCTGGCCCTGGCCTGGCCTGGCCTGGCCTGGCCCTGGCCTGGCCTGGCCCTGGCCCTGGCCTGGCCTGGCCTGGCCTGGCCCTGGCCTGGCCTGGCCTGGCCTGGCCCTGGCCTGGCCTGGCCCTGGCCTGGCCTGGCCCTGGCCTGGCCTGGCCCTGGCCTGGCCTGGCCTGGCCCTGGCCTGGCCTGGCCTGGCCTGGCCCTGGCCTGGCCTGGCCTGGCCCTGGCCTGGCCCTGGCCTGGCCTGGCCTGGCCTGGCCCTGGCCTGGCCTGGCCTGGCCTGGCCTGGCCCTGGCCCTGGCCTGGCCTGGCCTGGCCTGGCCTGGCCCTGGCCTGGCCTGGCCCTGGCCCTGGCCCTGGCCTGGCCTGGCCCTGGCCCTGGCCTGGCCTGGCCCTGGCCCTGGCCCTGGCCTGGCCTGGCCTGGCCTGGCCTGGCCTGGCCCTGGCCTGGCCTGGCCCTGGCCTGGCCCTGGCCTGGCCCTGGCCTGGCCCTGGCCTGGCCTGGCCTGGCCTGGCCCTGGCCTGGCCTGGCCTGGCCTGGCCTGGCCTGGCCCTGGCCTGGCCTGGCCTGGCCCTGGCCTGGCCTGGCCCTGGCCTGGCCTGGCCCTGGCCTGGCCTGGCCTGGCCCTGGCCTGGCCTGGCCTGGCCTGGCCCTGGCCTGGCCCTGGCCTGGCCTGGCCTGGCCTGGCCTGGCCCTGGCCTGGCCTGGCCTGGCCTGGCCTGGCCTGGCCTGGCCCTGGCCTGGCCTGGCCTGGCCTGGCCTGGCCCTGGCCTGGCCCTGGCCTGGCCTGGCCTGGCCTGGCCCTGGCCTGGCCTGGCCTGGCCCTGGCCTGGCCTGGCCTGGCCTGGCCTGGCCTGGCCTGGCCTGGCCTGGCCTGGCCTGGCCCTGGCCTGGCCTGGCCTGGCCCTGGCCTGGCCTGGCCTGGCCTGGCCTGGCCTGGCCCTGGCCCTGGCCTGGCCTGGCCTGGCCCTGGCCTGGCCTGGCCTGGCCTGGCCTGGCCTGGCCTGGCCTGGCCCTGGCCCTGGCCTGGCCTGGCCTGGCCTGGCCTGGCCTGGCCTGGCCTGGCCTGGCCCTGGCCTGGCCTGGCCTGGCCTGGCCCTGGCCTGGCCTGGCCTGGCCTGGCCTGGCCTGGCCCTGGCCTGGCCCTGGCCTGGCCTGGCCTGGCCTGGCCCTGGCCTGGCCTGGCCTGGCCTGGCCTGGCCTGGCCTGGCCTGGCCTGGCCTGGCCTGGCCTGGCCTGGCCTGGCCTGGCCCTGGCCTGGCCTGGCCTGGCCTGGCCTGGCCCTGGCCTGGCCCTGGCCTGGCCTGGCCTGGCCTGGCCTGGCCCTGGCCTGGCCTGGCCCTGGCCTGGCCTGGCCCTGGCCTGGCCTGGCCTGGCCTGGCCCTGGCCTGGCCTGGCCTGGCCCTGGCCTGGCCTGGCCTGGCCTGGCCTGGCCCTGGCCTGGCCTGGCCTGGCCTGGCCTGGCCTGGCCTGGCCTGGCCTGGCCTGGCCTGGCCTGGCCCTGGCCTGGCCTGGCCTGGCCTGGCCTGGCCTGGCCCTGGCCTGGCCTGGCCCTGGCCTGGCCTGGCCTGGCCTGGCCTGGCCTGGCCCTGGCCCTGGCCCTGGCCTGGCCTGGCCTGGCCTGGCCTGGCCCTGGCCCTGGCCTGGCCCTGGCCTGGCCTGGCCTGGCCTGGCCCTGGCCTGGCCTGGCCTGGCCCTGGCCTGGCCTGGCCTGGCCCTGGCCCTGGCCTGGCCTGGCCTGGCCTGGCCCTGGCCTGGCCTGGCCTGGCCTGGCCCTGGCCTGGCCTGGCCTGGCCTGGCCTGGCCTGGCCTGGCCTGGCCTGGCCCTGGCCTGGCCTGGCCTGGCCTGGCCCTGGCCTGGCCTGGCCTGGCCTGGCCTGGCCTGGCCTGGCCTGGCCCTGGCCTGGCCTGGCCTGGCCTGGCCCTGGCCTGGCCTGGCCTGGCCTGGCCTGGCCCTGGCCTGGCCTGGCCTGGCCTGGCCTGGCCCTGGCCTGGCCTGGCCTGGCCTGGCCTGGCCCTGGCCTGGCCTGGCCCTGGCCTGGCCTGGCCTGGCCTGGCCTGGCCTGGCCTGGCCTGGCCTGGCCTGGCCTGGCCCTGGCCTGGCCTGGCCTGGCCTGGCCTGGCCTGGCCTGGCCTGGCCCTGGCCCTGGCCTGGCCTGGCCCTGGCCCTGGCCTGGCCCTGGCCTGGCCTGGCCCTGGCCTGGCCCTGGCCTGGCCCTGGCCTGGCCTGGCCCTGGCCTGGCCTGGCCTGGCCCTGGCCTGGCCTGGCCTGGCCTGGCCTGGCCTGGCCTGGCCTGGCCTGGCCCTGGCCTGGCCTGGCCTGGCCTGGCCTGGCCTGGCCCTGGCCTGGCCTGGCCTGGCCTGGCCTGGCCTGGCCTGGCCTGGCCTGGCCTGGCCCTGGCCTGGCCTGGCCTGGCCTGGCCTGGCCTGGCCTGGCCTGGCCTGGCCCTGGCCTGGCCTGGCCTGGCCTGGCCCTGGCCTGGCCTGGCCCTGGCCTGGCCTGGCCTGGCCTGGCCTGGCCTGGCCTGGCCTGGCCTGGCCCTGGCCTGGCCTGGCCTGGCCTGGCCTGGCCTGGCCCTGGCCTGGCCTGGCCTGGCCTGGCCTGGCCTGGCCCTGGCCTGGCCTGGCCTGGCCTGGCCTGGCCTGGCCTGGCCTGGCCTGGCCTGGCCTGGCCTGGCCTGGCCCTGGCCTGGCCTGGCCTGGCCTGGCCTGGCCTGGCCTGGCCTGGCCTGGCCTGGCCTGGCCTGGCCCTGGCCTGGCCTGGCCCTGGCCCTGGCCTGGCCTGGCCTGGCCCTGGCCTGGCCTGGCCTGGCCCTGGCCTGGCCTGGCCTGGCCTGGCCTGGCCTGGCCTGGCCTGGCCCTGGCCCTGGCCTGGCCTGGCCTGGCCTGGCCCTGGCCTGGCCCTGGCCTGGCCCTGGCCTGGCCCTGGCCTGGCCTGGCCTGGCCTGGCCTGGCCCTGGCCTGGCCTGGCCTGGCCCTGGCCTGGCCCTGGCCTGGCCTGGCCTGGCCCTGGCCCTGGCCTGGCCTGGCCCTGGCCTGGCCCTGGCCTGGCCTGGCCCTGGCCTGGCCTGGCCCTGGCCTGGCCTGGCCTGGCCCTGGCCTGGCCCTGGCCTGGCCCTGGCCTGGCCTGGCCTGGCCCTGGCCTGGCCTGGCCTGGCCCTGGCCTGGCCTGGCCTGGCCTGGCCTGGCCTGGCCCTGGCCTGGCCTGGCCTGGCCTGGCCTGGCCCTGGCCCTGGCCTGGCCTGGCCTGGCCCTGGCCTGGCCTGGCCTGGCCTGGCCCTGGCCCTGGCCCTGGCCTGGCCTGGCCTGGCCTGGCCTGGCCTGGCCTGGCCTGGCCCTGGCCTGGCCTGGCCTGGCCCTGGCCTGGCCCTGGCCTGGCCTGGCCCTGGCCTGGCCTGGCCTGGCCCTGGCCTGGCCTGGCCCTGGCCTGGCCTGGCCCTGGCCTGGCCTGGCCTGGCCTGGCCTGGCCTGGCCTGGCCCTGGCCTGGCCCTGGCCTGGCCTGGCCTGGCCCTGGCCCTGGCCTGGCCTGGCCTGGCCTGGCCTGGCCTGGCCTGGCCTGGCCTGGCCTGGCCCTGGCCTGGCCTGGCCCTGGCCTGGCCTGGCCCTGGCCTGGCCCTGGCCCTGGCCTGGCCTGGCCTGGCCCTGGCCTGGCCTGGCCTGGCCTGGCCCTGGCCTGGCCTGGCCCTGGCCTGGCCTGGCCCTGGCCTGGCCTGGCCTGGCCTGGCCTGGCCCTGGCCTGGCCTGGCCTGGCCTGGCCTGGCCTGGCCTGGCCTGGCCTGGCCTGGCCTGGCCTGGCCTGGCCTGGCCTGGCCCTGGCCCTGGCCCTGGCCTGGCCTGGCCTGGCCTGGCCTGGCCCTGGCCTGGCCTGGCCTGGCCTGGCCCTGGCCTGGCCTGGCCCTGGCCTGGCCTGGCCTGGCCCTGGCCTGGCCTGGCCTGGCCTGGCCTGGCCTGGCCTGGCCCTGGCCTGGCCCTGGCCCTGGCCTGGCCTGGCCTGGCCTGGCCTGGCCTGGCCTGGCCTGGCCTGGCCCTGGCCCTGGCCTGGCCTGGCCTGGCCTGGCCCTGGCCTGGCCTGGCCTGGCCTGGCCCTGGCCTGGCCTGGCCTGGCCCTGGCCTGGCCCTGGCCCTGGCCTGGCCCTGGCCTGGCCTGGCCTGGCCCTGGCCTGGCCTGGCCCTGGCCTGGCCTGGCCTGGCCTGGCCCTGGCCTGGCCTGGCCTGGCCTGGCCCTGGCCTGGCCTGGCCCTGGCCTGGCCTGGCCTGGCCTGGCCCTGGCCTGGCCTGGCCTGGCCTGGCCTGGCCTGGCCTGGCCCTGGCCTGGCCCTGGCCTGGCCTGGCCTGGCCTGGCCTGGCCTGGCCCTGGCCCTGGCCTGGCCTGGCCTGGCCTGGCCTGGCCCTGGCCCTGGCCCTGGCCTGGCCCTGGCCTGGCCTGGCCTGGCCTGGCCTGGCCCTGGCCTGGCCTGGCCTGGCCTGGCCTGGCCTGGCCCTGGCCTGGCCCTGGCCTGGCCTGGCCTGGCCTGGCCTGGCCCTGGCCTGGCCTGGCCCTGGCCTGGCCTGGCCTGGCCTGGCCTGGCCTGGCCCTGGCCTGGCCTGGCCTGGCCTGGCCTGGCCTGGCCTGGCCTGGCCTGGCCTGGCCCTGGCCTGGCCTGGCCTGGCCCTGGCCCTGGCCTGGCCTGGCCTGGCCTGGCCTGGCCTGGCCTGGCCTGGCCTGGCCCTGGCCTGGCCTGGCCTGGCCCTGGCCTGGCCTGGCCTGGCCTGGCCCTGGCCTGGCCTGGCCTGGCCTGGCCCTGGCCTGGCCTGGCCTGGCCTGGCCCTGGCCTGGCCTGGCCTGGCCTGGCCTGGCCTGGCCTGGCCTGGCCTGGCCTGGCCCTGGCCTGGCCCTGGCCTGGCCTGGCCTGGCCTGGCCTGGCCTGGCCTGGCCTGGCCTGGCCTGGCCCTGGCCTGGCCTGGCCTGGCCTGGCCTGGCCTGGCCTGGCCCTGGCCTGGCCTGGCCCTGGCCTGGCCTGGCCTGGCCTGGCCTGGCCTGGCCTGGCCCTGGCCTGGCCTGGCCTGGCCTGGCCTGGCCTGGCCTGGCCCTGGCCTGGCCTGGCCCTGGCCTGGCCTGGCCTGGCCTGGCCTGGCCTGGCCTGGCCTGGCCCTGGCCTGGCCTGGCCTGGCCTGGCCTGGCCTGGCCTGGCCTGGCCCTGGCCTGGCCTGGCCTGGCCCTGGCCTGGCCTGGCCTGGCCTGGCCTGGCCTGGCCTGGCCCTGGCCCTGGCCTGGCCCTGGCCTGGCCTGGCCTGGCCCTGGCCCTGGCCTGGCCTGGCCTGGCCTGGCCTGGCCTGGCCCTGGCCCTGGCCTGGCCCTGGCCTGGCCTGGCCTGGCCCTGGCCTGGCCTGGCCCTGGCCTGGCCTGGCCCTGGCCTGGCCTGGCCTGGCCTGGCCTGGCCTGGCCTGGCCCTGGCCCTGGCCTGGCCCTGGCCTGGCCTGGCCTGGCCTGGCCTGGCCTGGCCTGGCCTGGCCCTGGCCTGGCCTGGCCTGGCCTGGCCTGGCCTGGCCTGGCCTGGCCTGGCCCTGGCCTGGCCTGGCCTGGCCTGGCCTGGCCCTGGCCTGGCCTGGCCTGGCCTGGCCTGGCCTGGCCTGGCCTGGCCCTGGCCTGGCCTGGCCTGGCCTGGCCTGGCCTGGCCCTGGCCTGGCCTGGCCTGGCCTGGCCTGGCCTGGCCTGGCCTGGCCTGGCCCTGGCCTGGCCTGGCCTGGCCTGGCCTGGCCTGGCCCTGGCCTGGCCTGGCCTGGCCTGGCCTGGCCTGGCCTGGCCCTGGCCCTGGCCTGGCCCTGGCCTGGCCCTGGCCCTGGCCCTGGCCTGGCCTGGCCTGGCCCTGGCCTGGCCCTGGCCTGGCCTGGCCTGGCCTGGCCTGGCCTGGCCCTGGCCTGGCCTGGCCTGGCCTGGCCCTGGCCTGGCCTGGCCTGGCCTGGCCCTGGCCTGGCCTGGCCTGGCCTGGCCTGGCCTGGCCTGGCCTGGCCTGGCCCTGGCCTGGCCTGGCCCTGGCCTGGCCTGGCCTGGCCTGGCCTGGCCTGGCCTGGCCTGGCCCTGGCCTGGCCTGGCCTGGCCCTGGCCTGGCCTGGCCTGGCCTGGCCTGGCCCTGGCCTGGCCTGGCCTGGCCTGGCCCTGGCCTGGCCTGGCCTGGCCTGGCCTGGCCTGGCCTGGCCTGGCCTGGCCTGGCCTGGCCCTGGCCTGGCCCTGGCCTGGCCTGGCCTGGCCTGGCCTGGCCTGGCCTGGCCTGGCCTGGCCTGGCCTGGCCTGGCCTGGCCTGGCCTGGCCTGGCCCTGGCCCTGGCCCTGGCCTGGCCTGGCCTGGCCTGGCCTGGCCTGGCCTGGCCCTGGCCTGGCCTGGCCTGGCCTGGCCTGGCCCTGGCCTGGCCTGGCCCTGGCCTGGCCTGGCCTGGCCTGGCCTGGCCTGGCCTGGCCCTGGCCTGGCCTGGCCTGGCCTGGCCCTGGCCTGGCCTGGCCTGGCCTGGCCTGGCCTGGCCCTGGCCTGGCCTGGCCTGGCCTGGCCTGGCCTGGCCCTGGCCTGGCCTGGCCTGGCCTGGCCTGGCCTGGCCCTGGCCTGGCCTGGCCCTGGCCTGGCCTGGCCTGGCCTGGCCTGGCCTGGCCCTGGCCTGGCCTGGCCTGGCCTGGCCTGGCCCTGGCCTGGCCCTGGCCTGGCCTGGCCTGGCCTGGCCCTGGCCTGGCCTGGCCTGGCCTGGCCTGGCCTGGCCTGGCCTGGCCTGGCCTGGCCTGGCCTGGCCCTGGCCTGGCCTGGCCTGGCCTGGCCTGGCCTGGCCTGGCCCTGGCCCTGGCCCTGGCCTGGCCTGGCCTGGCCTGGCCTGGCCTGGCCTGGCCTGGCCTGGCCTGGCCCTGGCCTGGCCTGGCCTGGCCTGGCCCTGGCCCTGGCCCTGGCCCTGGCCTGGCCTGGCCTGGCCTGGCCTGGCCCTGGCCTGGCCTGGCCTGGCCTGGCCTGGCCTGGCCTGGCCCTGGCCTGGCCTGGCCTGGCCTGGCCTGGCCTGGCCTGGCCCTGGCCTGGCCTGGCCCTGGCCTGGCCTGGCCTGGCCCTGGCCCTGGCCTGGCCTGGCCTGGCCTGGCCTGGCCTGGCCCTGGCCTGGCCCTGGCCTGGCCTGGCCTGGCCTGGCCTGGCCTGGCCTGGCCTGGCCCTGGCCTGGCCTGGCCTGGCCTGGCCTGGCCTGGCCTGGCCCTGGCCTGGCCTGGCCTGGCCTGGCCTGGCCTGGCCTGGCCTGGCCTGGCCCTGGCCCTGGCCCTGGCCTGGCCTGGCCTGGCCCTGGCCTGGCCTGGCCTGGCCTGGCCTGGCCTGGCCTGGCCTGGCCCTGGCCTGGCCTGGCCCTGGCCTGGCCTGGCCCTGGCCTGGCCCTGGCCTGGCCCTGGCCTGGCCTGGCCTGGCCTGGCCTGGCCTGGCCTGGCCCTGGCCTGGCCTGGCCCTGGCCCTGGCCTGGCCTGGCCCTGGCCTGGCCTGGCCTGGCCTGGCCTGGCCCTGGCCTGGCCCTGGCCTGGCCTGGCCTGGCCCTGGCCTGGCCTGGCCTGGCCCTGGCCTGGCCCTGGCCTGGCCCTGGCCTGGCCTGGCCTGGCCCTGGCCTGGCCCTGGCCTGGCCTGGCCTGGCCTGGCCCTGGCCTGGCCTGGCCTGGCCTGGCCCTGGCCTGGCCTGGCCTGGCCTGGCCTGGCCTGGCCTGGCCTGGCCCTGGCCTGGCCCTGGCCTGGCCTGGCCTGGCCTGGCCTGGCCTGGCCTGGCCTGGCCCTGGCCTGGCCTGGCCCTGGCCTGGCCCTGGCCTGGCCTGGCCCTGGCCTGGCCTGGCCCTGGCCTGGCCTGGCCTGGCCTGGCCTGGCCTGGCCTGGCCTGGCCCTGGCCTGGCCTGGCCTGGCCTGGCCCTGGCCTGGCCTGGCCTGGCCTGGCCTGGCCTGGCCTGGCCCTGGCCTGGCCCTGGCCCTGGCCTGGCCTGGCCTGGCCTGGCCCTGGCCTGGCCTGGCCTGGCCTGGCCTGGCCCTGGCCTGGCCTGGCCCTGGCCTGGCCTGGCCTGGCCCTGGCCTGGCCTGGCCTGGCCTGGCCTGGCCCTGGCCCTGGCCCTGGCCTGGCCTGGCCCTGGCCTGGCCTGGCCTGGCCTGGCCTGGCCTGGCCTGGCCTGGCCTGGCCCTGGCCTGGCCTGGCCCTGGCCTGGCCTGGCCCTGGCCTGGCCCTGGCCTGGCCCTGGCCCTGGCCTGGCCTGGCCTGGCCTGGCCCTGGCCTGGCCTGGCCTGGCCCTGGCCCTGGCCTGGCCTGGCCTGGCCTGGCCTGGCCTGGCCCTGGCCTGGCCTGGCCTGGCCTGGCCTGGCCTGGCCTGGCCTGGCCTGGCCTGGCCTGGCCTGGCCCTGGCCTGGCCCTGGCCTGGCCTGGCCTGGCCTGGCCCTGGCCTGGCCCTGGCCTGGCCCTGGCCCTGGCCTGGCCTGGCCTGGCCTGGCCTGGCCTGGCCCTGGCCTGGCCTGGCCCTGGCCTGGCCCTGGCCTGGCCTGGCCCTGGCCTGGCCTGGCCTGGCCTGGCCTGGCCCTGGCCCTGGCCTGGCCCTGGCCTGGCCTGGCCTGGCCTGGCCTGGCCTGGCCTGGCCTGGCCTGGCCTGGCCTGGCCTGGCCCTGGCCTGGCCCTGGCCTGGCCTGGCCTGGCCTGGCCTGGCCTGGCCCTGGCCTGGCCTGGCCTGGCCTGGCCTGGCCTGGCCCTGGCCTGGCCCTGGCCTGGCCTGGCCTGGCCTGGCCTGGCCTGGCCTGGCCTGGCCTGGCCTGGCCCTGGCCTGGCCTGGCCTGGCCTGGCCTGGCCTGGCCTGGCCTGGCCCTGGCCCTGGCCTGGCCTGGCCTGGCCCTGGCCTGGCCTGGCCTGGCCTGGCCCTGGCCTGGCCTGGCCTGGCCTGGCCTGGCCTGGCCTGGCCTGGCCTGGCCCTGGCCTGGCCTGGCCTGGCCTGGCCTGGCCTGGCCTGGCCTGGCCTGGCCTGGCCTGGCCTGGCCTGGCCTGGCCCTGGCCTGGCCTGGCCTGGCCTGGCCTGGCCTGGCCCTGGCCCTGGCCTGGCCTGGCCTGGCCCTGGCCTGGCCTGGCCCTGGCCTGGCCTGGCCTGGCCTGGCCTGGCCTGGCCTGGCCTGGCCTGGCCTGGCCCTGGCCTGGCCTGGCCTGGCCTGGCCTGGCCTGGCCTGGCCTGGCCTGGCCCTGGCCTGGCCTGGCCTGGCCTGGCCTGGCCTGGCCCTGGCCTGGCCCTGGCCCTGGCCTGGCCTGGCCTGGCCCTGGCCTGGCCTGGCCTGGCCCTGGCCCTGGCCTGGCCTGGCCTGGCCTGGCCTGGCCCTGGCCCTGGCCTGGCCCTGGCCTGGCCTGGCCTGGCCCTGGCCTGGCCTGGCCTGGCCTGGCCTGGCCTGGCCTGGCCTGGCCTGGCCTGGCCCTGGCCTGGCCTGGCCTGGCCTGGCCTGGCCCTGGCCCTGGCCTGGCCTGGCCTGGCCTGGCCCTGGCCTGGCCTGGCCCTGGCCTGGCCTGGCCTGGCCTGGCCCTGGCCTGGCCTGGCCTGGCCTGGCCCTGGCCTGGCCTGGCCCTGGCCTGGCCTGGCCCTGGCCTGGCCTGGCCCTGGCCTGGCCTGGCCCTGGCCTGGCCTGGCCTGGCCTGGCCCTGGCCTGGCCCTGGCCTGGCCTGGCCCTGGCCTGGCCTGGCCTGGCCTGGCCTGGCCTGGCCTGGCCTGGCCTGGCCTGGCCTGGCCTGGCCTGGCCCTGGCCCTGGCCTGGCCTGGCCCTGGCCTGGCCTGGCCTGGCCTGGCCCTGGCCCTGGCCCTGGCCCTGGCCCTGGCCCTGGCCTGGCCTGGCCTGGCCCTGGCCTGGCCTGGCCTGGCCCTGGCCTGGCCCTGGCCTGGCCTGGCCTGGCCTGGCCCTGGCCCTGGCCTGGCCCTGGCCTGGCCCTGGCCCTGGCCTGGCCTGGCCTGGCCCTGGCCTGGCCTGGCCTGGCCCTGGCCTGGCCTGGCCCTGGCCCTGGCCTGGCCTGGCCCTGGCCTGGCCTGGCCCTGGCCTGGCCCTGGCCTGGCCTGGCCTGGCCTGGCCTGGCCCTGGCCTGGCCTGGCCTGGCCTGGCCCTGGCCTGGCCTGGCCTGGCCCTGGCCTGGCCTGGCCCTGGCCCTGGCCTGGCCTGGCCTGGCCTGGCCTGGCCCTGGCCCTGGCCCTGGCCTGGCCTGGCCCTGGCCTGGCCTGGCCCTGGCCTGGCCTGGCCTGGCCCTGGCCTGGCCTGGCCTGGCCTGGCCCTGGCCTGGCCTGGCCCTGGCCTGGCCTGGCCTGGCCTGGCCTGGCCTGGCCTGGCCTGGCCTGGCCTGGCCTGGCCTGGCCTGGCCCTGGCCCTGGCCTGGCCCTGGCCCTGGCCTGGCCTGGCCTGGCCCTGGCCTGGCCTGGCCTGGCCCTGGCCTGGCCTGGCCCTGGCCTGGCCTGGCCCTGGCCTGGCCTGGCCCTGGCCTGGCCTGGCCCTGGCCTGGCCTGGCCTGGCCTGGCCTGGCCTGGCCTGGCCTGGCCCTGGCCTGGCCTGGCCCTGGCCCTGGCCCTGGCCTGGCCTGGCCTGGCCCTGGCCTGGCCTGGCCCTGGCCTGGCCCTGGCCTGGCCCTGGCCTGGCCTGGCCTGGCCTGGCCTGGCCTGGCCTGGCCCTGGCCTGGCCCTGGCCCTGGCCTGGCCCTGGCCTGGCCTGGCCTGGCCCTGGCCTGGCCTGGCCTGGCCTGGCCTGGCCTGGCTGGCCTGGCCTGGCCTGGCCTGGCCTGGCCTGGCCTGGCCTGGCCCTGGCCTGGCCTGGCCTGGCCTGGCCTGGCCTGGCCTGGCCTGGCCTGGCCTGGCCTGGCCTGGCCTGGCCCTGGCCTGGCCTGGCCTGGCCTGGCCTGGCCTGGCCTGGCCTGGCCTGGCCTGGCCTGGCCTGGCCTGGCCTGGCCTGGCCTGGCCTGGCCCTGGCCTGGCCTGGCCTGGCCTGGCCTGGCCTGGCCCTGGCCTGGCCTGGCCTGGCCTGGCCCTGGCCTGGCCCTGGCCTGGCCTGGCCCTGGCCTGGCCTGGCCTGGCCCTGGCCCTGGCCTGGCCTGGCCTGGCCTGGCCCTGGCCTGGCCCTGGCCTGGCCTGGCCTGGCCTGGCCTGGCCTGGCCTGGCCTGGCCTGGCCCTGGCCTGGCCTGGCCTGGCCTGGCCCTGGCCTGGCCTGGCCTGGCCCTGGCCTGGCCCTGGCCTGGCCTGGCCTGGCCTGGCCTGGCCTGGCCTGGCCTGGCCTGGCCTGGCCTGGCCCTGGCCTGGCCCTGGCCCTGGCCCTGGCCTGGCCTGGCCTGGCCTGGCCTGGCCCTGGCCTGGCCTGGCCTGGCCTGGCCTGGCCTGGCCTGGCCTGGCCTGGCCTGGCCCTGGCCTGGCCTGGCCTGGCCTGGCCTGGCCTGGCCTGGCCCTGGCCTGGCCTGGCCTGGCCTGGCCCTGGCCTGGCCTGGCCTGGCCCTGGCCTGGCCTGGCCTGGCCTGGCCTGGCCCTGGCCTGGCCTGGCCTGGCCTGGCCTGGCCTGGCCTGGCCTGGCCCTGGCCTGGCCTGGCCTGGCCTGGCCTGGCCCTGGCCTGGCCTGGCCTGGCCTGGCCTGGCCTGGCCTGGCCCTGGCCTGGCCTGGCCTGGCCTGGCCCTGGCCCTGGCCCTGGCCTGGCCTGGCCTGGCCCTGGCCTGGCCTGGCCTGGCCTGGCCTGGCCCTGGCCTGGCCTGGCCTGGCCTGGCCTGGCCTGGCCCTGGCCTGGCCTGGCCTGGCCTGGCCTGGCCTGGCCTGGCCTGGCCTGGCCCTGGCCTGGCCTGGCCTGGCCTGGCCTGGCCTGGCCTGGCCCTGGCCTGGCCTGGCCTGGCCTGGCCTGGCCTGGCCCTGGCCTGGCCTGGCCTGGCCTGGCCCTGGCCTGGCCTGGCCTGGCCCTGGCCTGGCCTGGCCTGGCCTGGCCCTGGCCTGGCCTGGCCTGGCCCTGGCCTGGCCCTGGCCTGGCCTGGCCTGGCCTGGCCTGGCCTGGCCTGGCCTGGCCCTGGCCCTGGCCTGGCCTGGCCTGGCCTGGCCTGGCCTGGCCTGGCCTGGCCCTGGCCTGGCCTGGCCTGGCCTGGCCTGGCCCTGGCCTGGCCTGGCCTGGCCTGGCCTGGCCTGGCCTGGCCCTGGCCTGGCCTGGCCTGGCCTGGCCTGGCCTGGCCTGGCCTGGCCCTGGCCTGGCCCTGGCCTGGCCTGGCCCTGGCCCTGGCCCTGGCCTGGCCTGGCCCTGGCCTGGCCTGGCCTGGCCTGGCCTGGCCTGGCCCTGGCCTGGCCCTGGCCTGGCCCTGGCCTGGCCTGGCCTGGCCTGGCCTGGCCTGGCCTGGCCTGGCCTGGCCCTGGCCTGGCCTGGCCCTGGCCTGGCCTGGCCTGGCCTGGCCTGGCCCTGGCCCTGGCCTGGCCTGGCCTGGCCCTGGCCTGGCCTGGCCCTGGCCTGGCCCTGGCCTGGCCTGGCCCTGGCCTGGCCCTGGCCTGGCCTGGCCTGGCCCTGGCCTGGCCTGGCCTGGCCTGGCCTGGCCTGGCCTGGCCTGGCCTGGCCTGGCCTGGCCTGGCCCTGGCCTGGCCCTGGCCTGGCCTGGCCTGGCCCTGGCCTGGCCTGGCCTGGCCCTGGCCTGGCCTGGCCTGGCCTGGCCTGGCCCTGGCCTGGCCTGGCCTGGCCTGGCCTGGCCCTGGCCTGGCCTGGCCTGGCCCTGGCCTGGCCTGGCCTGGCCCTGGCCTGGCCTGGCCTGGCCTGGCCCTGGCCTGGCCTGGCCTGGCCTGGCCCTGGCCTGGCCCTGGCCTGGCCTGGCCTGGCCTGGCCTGGCCTGGCCCTGGCCTGGCCTGGCCTGGCCCTGGCCTGGCCCTGGCCTGGCCTGGCCTGGCCTGGCCTGGCCTGGCCTGAGCCTGGCCTGGCCTGGCCTGGCCCTGGCCCTGGCCTGGCCTGGCCTGGCCTGGCCCTGGCCTGGCCTGGCCTGGCCTGGCCTGGCCTGGCCTGGCCTGGCCTGGCCCTGGCCTGGCCCTGGCCTGGCCTGGCCTGGCCCTGGCCTGGCCTGGCCTGGCCCTGGCCTGGCCTGGCCCTGGCCTGGCCTGGCCCTGGCCTGGCCTGGCCTGGCCCTGGCCTGGCCTGGCCCTGGCCTGGCCTGGCCTGGCCTGGCCTGGCCTGGCCTGGCCTGGCCTGGCCTGGCCTGGCCTGGCCCTGGCCTGGCCTGGCCTGGCCTGGCCTGGCCCTGGCCACTGGCCTGGCCTCTGGCCTGGTCCTGGCGCTGGCCTGACAGACCTGGCCTGACCCTAGCCTTAACCTGGCCTGGCAACTGTACCTGACCTAACCCTAACCTGGCCTGGCAACCTGGCCTGACCTAACCCTCAGCCTAGCCCCTTAGCCTAACCTTAGCCTGACTGCTAACCTACTATGCCTGCCCCTAGCCTGACCCTAGCCTTAACCGTCCTGACCTGGCCCTGACCTAGCCCTAGCCTGGCCTTGGCCTGGCCTGGCCTGGCCTGGCCTGGCCAGCCCTGGCCTAGCCCTGGCTGGCCTGGCCTGAGCCCTGAGCGTGCCCTCGACCCGCGTATATGATGTGGGCACAAGCCCTCTAGCCCTCGCTTTCCCGTGTCAGGATAACCCTAACCTCAACCCTAACCCCCCCTAACCTAACCCTCTAACCCTCTATCTAACTATTTATTTATTTATTTAACCCTAACCCCTAACCTAACCCCCTAACCCCTACAAAACCCTAACCTAAACCCTAACCCTAACCTCTCTAAAAAAACTATTCCCAACCTAACCCTAACATAACCATTCTAAAACCATACCCACACCCTAAACCCTACTGACAGACAGTCTTTTAACCCAACCAGCGGGTTAATCTACAAGTGGCTACCATGGGGCCTACTACTTTGGCCGGCCGCGCCCGGACCCCTCGGCCCGCGCGTATATGATGTGGAGTGCATCCCCTCATCTTCCCCCCTCCGGCTTCCACGTGTCAGAGATGGAAGTGGATCAACCGACTCAAAACTAGAAACCTAACCCTAACCACTAACCCAACCTAACCCCTAACCCCTAACTAACCCTAACCCTAACCCTAACCCTCTAACCTAACCCAAACCCAACCCTAACCCCCAACCTAACCCTAACCCTCTAACCTAACCCTCAACCTAACCCCTAACCCCCTAACTCTATCCCCCCCCTAACCCTAACCCCTAACCCCTAACCCTAACCCCTAACACTTCCCCCCTCCGATTTCCACGTGTCAGAGATGGAAATTGGATCAAACCGACTCAAAACTAAAAACCTAAGCCTAACCCTAACCCTAACCCTAACCATCCCAAAACCCATATCTAAACTAACTAACCTCAACCCTTCTTAAAAACTATATCTTGCCCCAACCTTAAACCCTAACCTTAACCATTCTAAAACATGCCTAACCTAACCCTACAGACAGACATTCCTTTAACCCAACCAACGGGTTAATCTACAAGTGGGCTACCATGGGGCCTACAACTTTGGCCGGCCGCGCCCGTACCCTCCAAACCGCGCGTATATGATGTGGAGTGCAACCCCTCCCTTCCCCCCTCCGGTTTCCACGTGTCAGAGATGGAAGTGGATCAACCGACACAAAACTAGAAACCAAACCATGGCGAGTCACCGCTGCGTTGCCGGATGTAGGGTATGGGCGCAGCAAGCCAAGGAAATTTTTCTCCCATTAAATTACCCGGGATCATCTCAAATCAGGCTTTTTCTAGGGGTGTTGATTTTACGCCCAGTATACTCCTTTGGGAAATGGTTTGATGGTGAACCGGTCAAAAATAATCATTAGATTAAATACAACCTAAAATAGCTTTACCAGGTCTATGAAGGACAACACTTCTGAGACCTCCACCAACACACACCTTCCACCTGGGAAACAACTAGAAGGACGGACAATTCAAGACCCATCTACTCCAAGACTTCTCAACCAAGATTTTTTCATCAAAAGACCAAGAATTCTACAACCACCACCCCCTCCACTTTTTCCACTAGAGGATTTTTTTTCACCAAAGACCCTGGATTCAACCACCACACACCTGAACTTGTCCTTTAAGAAGGGTATCACCTTTATAAAAAAAAGAGAAAAAAGGGGAAATATATATGTATTTCAAAAAATAAAATGTAAAAAAATATATCATGCTTTTTACATCCGTTTAAATTGGACCCCACAAGACCTACCCAACCCCCTCACCTAACCCCTTACCTAACCGGAACCATTCCAACCCTAACCTGAAACATTCCTACCCTAAACCTAACCTTAACCATCCCAACTCTTAACCTAACCCTAACCTTAACCATTCTAACCCTGAACTCAACCCTAGCCTTAACCACTCTTACCCTAAACCTTAACCACCCCAACCCTAACCTTAACCATCCTAACCCTAACCATTCCTAACACTAACACTAATCCTAACCTTAACCCTAGCCCCCCACCTTAACTGCAATCCTAGCCCGAACCCCCTGTGAGTGTGTGTATTAGTATATGCATCTTTGTCTGACCTTATGTTGTTAACATTACATTTAACATTTAAGTCATTTAGCAGACGCTCTTATCCAGAGCGACTTACAAATTGGTGAATTCACCTTCTGACGTCCAGTGGAACAGCCACTTTACAATAGTGCATCTAAATCATTTAAGGGGGGGTGAGAAGGATTACTTTATCCTATCCTAGGTATTCCTTGAAGAGGTGGGGTTTCAGGTGTCTCCGGAAGGTGGTGATTGACTCCGCTGTCCTGGCGTCGTGAGGGAGTTTGTTCCACCATTGGGGGGCCAGAGCAGCAAACAGTTTTGACTGGGCTGAGCGGGAACTGTACTTCCTCAGTGGTAGGGAGGCGAGCAGGCCAGAGGTGGATGAACGCAGTGCCCTTGTTTGGGTGTAGGGCCTGATCAGAGCCTGGAGGTACTGCGGTGCCGTTCCCCTCACAGCTCCGTAGGCAAGCACCATGGTCTTGTAGCGGATGCGAGCTTCAACTGGAAGCCAGTGGAGAGAGCGGAGGAGCGGGGTGACGTGAGAGAACTTGGGAAGGTTGAACACCAGACGGGCTGCGGCGTTCTGGATGAGTTGTAGGGGTTTAATGGCACAGGCAGGGAGCCCAGCCAACAGCGAGTTGCAGTAATCCAGACGGGAGATGACAAGTGCCTGGATTAGGACCTGCGCCGCTTCCTGTGTGAGGCAGGGTCGTACTCTGCGGATGTTGTAGAGCATGAACCTACAGGAACGGGCCACCGCCTTGATGTTAGTTGAGAACGACAGGGTGTTGTCCAGGATCACGCCAAGGTTCTTAGCGCTCTGGGAGGAGGAAACAATGGAGTTGTCAACCGTGATGGCGAGATCATGGAACGGGCAGTCCTTCCCCGGGAGGAAGAGCAGCTCCGTCTTGCCGAGGTTCAGCTTGAGGTGGTGATCCGTCATCCACACTGATATGTCTGCCAGACCTTGTCTGTTAACCTTGTTAACCTTGTCTGTCTCTTATAATGTACTGTGATCCCTATTTGTTAATTGGACCTTACAAGACTTAACCAACTCCTCACCTACTGGTAACCTAAAGTTAACCATTCTAACTTTGACCTTAACCCTAGCCTGAATAACTCCAACCCTAACTATTCTAACTCCAACCCAAACCTTAACCCTCACCTTAACCATTCTACCCTAAACCTAACCCTTACCTTAACCATTCTTACTCTGACCTCAACCTTAGCCTTAACCACTCTAACCACAACCTTAACCATCCTAACCCCTACCATTCCTAACACTAACTCTAACCTTAACCCTAGCCCCTAACCTGAACTGCAACCCCAGTTCTAACCCCTCTGTATGTGTGTGTGTGTGTGTGTACATGTATCTGTACCTGACCTCATGTTGTTAACCTTGTCTGTCCCTTATAATGTATTGTGACGCCTGTTTTGTCACACTCCATTCTTCATTCATACCAAATAACATTTTGAAAACCTTGTGTCACTACAAGGTTGAACTTTTATCACATTGGGTCTTGTTGATAAAGATATGATGAAGGGCGAGCCGGTCAAGGATCGATGCAGACAAGGTGGTAGATTGTATGACAAGCGACAGTTTATTCAGAGTAAAGATATCTGGTACAGCGTATATACGGGCCCTTCTATTAGCTCATGAGGATCCAACAAAAAAGCCCCGCTAATCGTTTGCACAAGCAATTAATACAGAACAGAAAGTAGGTTGATTCTAGAAGTTCGGTTCTTCGGATTGGTTCAGGCTCAGGCTGGGGTGTAGTCTTCCGTCATTGGCTCAGTTGTCTGTCCGTCATCGTAGAATCCCTCCATGCCTGTTCTCAGTCACACAATGTTCAGCTAGAAAAAGGAGGTTATGTGTGTGCGCTGGTTTGTCTCCAAGTCAAGGTTGTCTCTCCCTATTCTGTTTCTCCCTGCCAATGTGTGTAGGAGTCTTATCTGTATGTCCTCGGTAGTTAGTGTGTAATGTGTGTGCGTTCGTCAAGGCAATAGCAGTAAGTTGGTCACCTGCATAAGAATTAACATTTCTTTACAAATCCCTCTCTTCACGTCTCCCCAGAGACGTGACACAACCTAAACTGGATCCAGACACAAAAACAAAACTTTTCCCAGAAGGAAAAGTGGTGTTAATCATATATATGGTATGGCTACAATGTAAAATAACCCCAAGGGTGTGAACACAAAATCAGCAATGAATCATATAACAGTCACAAGGTTTAAAATACCTACATGTCCTCCATTCAATCCCACTATGTACTATGTTGGCTACCAGCCACCTAGGAACTCAAAACCCTCATTTAACAGAGCAGAGAACAAAATAAAAGTTAAATGTTTGTCCACATAAGCCAACTTTTTCCAGCAGGAAAAAGTTGTGATTCCCTCTCTTCACATCTCCAAAGAGATGTGACACGCTCTAATCAACAGCCAAATAGCTGCATAAAAGTGAGAGACACAGGTAGGCGAGTCGGTCAAGGATCGATTCGGACGAGGAGATAAAGGTATAACATGTGGCAGTTTATTCAGAGTAAAGATATCTGGTACAGCGTATACGGGCCCGTTCATTCGGCTCCTAAGGAACCATCAGAAAGAAGCCCCGATAACAGAGTGCAAGCATGTTATATACAGTACAGAAAGTAGGTTGAGTCTGGAAGTTCTGGTTGGTCACAGTTGAGGTGTTGTCTTCTTGGATTGGTCCTGTTGAGCCGTGCGTCATCCTTCTGAGTCTCGTCGTGCCGTTCCCCGTCACACAATGTTCAGCTAAGAGGGAGATTATGTGTGTGTGCTTGTCTCTGCAAGTCAAGGTTGTCTCTCCCTATTCTGTTTCTCCCTGCCAATGTGTGTAGGAGTCTTATCTGTATGTCCTCGGTAGTTAGTGTGTAATGTGTGTGCGTTCGTGTCCTCACTGGATGTTGTGGCCGAACTGAAGGCTAGCACCTGTGGCTAGGATGTATCCTATTTTGACAGTGTTGTGGATGATTTAAGTGAGTCTGTGAAAATACGTTGCTATGTGTTGTCAGCAAGGCAATAGCAGTAAGTTGGTCACCTGCATAAGAATTAACATTTCTTTACAAATCCCTCTCTTCACGTCTCCCCAGAGACGTGACACAACCTAAACTGGATCCAGACACAAAAAGAAAAGTTTTCCCAGAAGGAAAAGTTTGTGTTAATCATATATATGGTATGGCTACAATGTCAAATAACCCCAAGGGTGTGAACACAAAATCAGCAATGAATCATATAACAGTCACAAGGTTTAAAATACCTACATGTCCTCCATTCAATCCCACTATGTACTAAGTTGGCTACCAGCCACCTAGGAACTCAAAACCCTCATTTTAACAGAGCGGAGAATAACAGCTCAAAATAAAAGTAAAATGTTTGTCCACATAAGCAAACTTTTTCCAGCAGGAAAAAGTTGTGATTCCCTCTCTTCACATCTCCAAAGAGATGTGATAACTTGCTTGTGAAGAACATCCAGGCTCTCATGCTCCATACCGTTATCTCGCACCTGGCTCCTGTTATCTAACAAAAGACCGCTTGTTCTCGCAACACCCCGCTCTGAATGTGCCCCCCTCCCAACTCATTGAACAGTTCCTGTCTTCATGCTACTTTTCCATCATGAGAAAGGCCCATGGCCTTGAAACTTTTAACAATGTTTCAAGTCAGCTATGTTGCACAACACATACATCCACACAAGGCAACAGCAGATAATATTCAATCATATATATGGTAATGGCTATAATGTAAAATACAGGATCCAACAATCCCCCTTTTCCCCTTTTGACAAAAACAGGATAAGACTTTATTGTTTATTGACATGTAAAGATGTAGGATAAAACTTTGGTCCTGGGAAACAGAGTAAAGCAGAGCAAAGCATTATTATAAACCATCTGGTCCTCCCAGCTACTCCTATCCTGCACCAGGTGGGCACCATGCCACCCAGGGACTCCAAACCTTCACAACAGGGAGAACAAACATACATGAGTCATCCTCAGTCAGTCTCATCCTCCCCTGAAAGCATGCTTCAGTATCAGCATCTCCAACTGGAGCATCAAGCAAAGGCATCATGCCTGAAGCCTTCACCACATCTGTAACAGACTTCTTAAAATACGGTATGATGCAAGCAGCACAACACATCAAAAACAAAAATACAATAATTAGGGTCAGAAATCCAGCAACCACCATACCAGTGTACTTACCAAACCAGGCTCCCAACCAAGAGAACAGTCCAGACTCCTCCACCCCCGCCATGGTCCTCATCTCAGCAGATACCTTAGATATACTGAATGGTATTTTTAACACAGTGGTGGCAGGTTCGGTCCAGGGGTGGTAGAGGAGTGTGTCTGGCTCTGGTTCGTCTGGGACCTCTGGTTTTGGCAGCACCTTAATAGAAAACACACCCATCGTGTCTGTCCTCGTCCTTTGTAGTCCGAGGGTGTAAGTGCCTGCATCAGAGAACTTAATAGTTTTGATGGTTAGTAGGATTTCATCACCTTTACAGAGTTCAACAGTGCTCCCAGGTTTTCCCCATATCATGGAAAACCTATCCACCTTTGTGGGATCCCCTATGCTATAAGGATACCCTCTTCTCCAATCCTAGAACTGTCCGAAGTCGGTTATCATGTAATCTCTACTCTAACTTCCTGTCTACCCAGATCTAGGGATATCTTATGCTTATTTTGGAACAAAATCCTCATCGTCTAAACCATGGGTCAAATTACCACTCTCCGCATACTCAAGTAGGATTTGCTGTATCAGGAATATGTCACCCACGATAGCTCAGACGAACAGCTTCCATTTGAAGCCCCACCCTCCCCGAGAACACATCGCTTAGCAAGAGCCAGACACATCTTCACTTCTATGAACAAAAACAGGGGTGACAGGACAGGGAGGGTTACTTCATTCGAGAGATGGCCCCCGGAATTCTGTTAATTCCAGTTCTCCTCTCGAACACTGTTTATTGTTCGACAGTGCCAATGTGTTTTACCCTCCCGCCGTGCGATATGAATCTGGGTAGCTCTTTCAGCTAGCTGTCACCAGGAGTCCTTGGTATGGTCCCCCCAACAAGCCTCTGGGACTGGATTGAGTGACTTCACCTGTAGTTCACCTGTAATGCATAAAATCCTGGGCATACAGGGTTGGTTAACAAACAATTTCTCATATGTTTTATCTGATTATATCTTTAACTTCTATGCCCATTTGTTAGCTACATTTCTTTAAATTATTAGTTTCTTATCCAATAGGCCCCATCCTATCCTAGACCACAATTTACCCATCCCCTTTTGATACCTGGCTCTGCCCAGGTAACAACCTTACCTACTCTAAATAATGACTTAGGTAAGATTAGTATATTATCCTTCTGTTCTGACATTATCATGTAGGAGCTCCCCTTTCATTTTCCACATGTCCAATTCTCCCTTTTGTCTCCATTCAGTAACTGTTATCTTTGCCTGTCCTGGCTCCCCTTCTAAAACTTCTCCTCTCTGCTCTCCAACCTTCAAGGTCTCTGCAGTGCGGGTTACATAATTGCTGCAGTGTGTGTGCTTGTAACTTAGGCTATGAATAACATATGGGTACATGAGTATATTCTGGTTTTAAGCATTATATACTGGTTTAGGGCAAAACATCCTTTTTAGTGGCAGAAGAGGGTATGGGTGCTCGCACAAAACAGATATTCAACAGCCATTTAAAATAGTAAATATACAATGGGGCTCCCCTAGTGTCCATCCATGGAGCCAAAACAAAGGATTGACAACTTTCCACCTGGCCTGGTGGAATGACCAGTCTCAACCCCACTTGTAGTTTAATTAACGTAAGCCTACTTCGCCATAATAAGACGCTCTTACCCTTAGAGTAACTTGACCAGTCCGGACCTGTTTCAGCAACGAGATTATTCCAAGACCATTCACTCACGCCCCTAAGGTCATGTACCAATGGTATTTGGTTTGCCATAAGGTCCTGCCCCTGTCACCAGCACTTGAGCTCTCCAGCATTCCCCATGGCACCGTAACAGTGGTGGTGGTAATATTAATCGGAACGCATAGAGTAGTGCTTCTAACTGAGTCGGTGGTACAATTTCGGTCTATAGACTCAATATTCCGCTTGTGTATTATGTGGCTGTGTTCTACGTGGCTGGGAGGTGGATTAGTGGTGTTCGTGGTGGAATAGGCCTTATCATTTATTCTAGCAGTATTACTAACCATGTGTTCTATAGCCCAAAGCATGATTCCCACCACGCACCCTGAGGTGATTAAAAATAACACAAATACTGGAGCAGAGCACCCTAACCTGCCCCATGGTGTTGTGTTCCGTCTAGCCCACGGGTGCCCCTCCCTGTCACCTGAGGAATGGAGTCGCCTCCACATTCTTCAGTTGTCAGGGCCTGCCGAATTTGTAGCCGAATTAGATGCGATCAAATCGCTTCTGACTTCAGTCAGTGTTCTATCAGGTGCTGGTGCTGGTGTACAATGAGTCAGGTGGTGCCAAGGTGCGCCTGATTTACCTTTGACCTGGACTGAGTGTGAAGTAACCTCCTTCACTTCGTACGGTCCAGACCACCTGGGATCAGCCCACTTTCTCTTGTGGATCTTGATCCTTACCCAGTCACCAACTTTTACCCTTGGTCGTTCTGGTTCATCAGTCAGCTCCCCCTCTGCAGCACGGTGTATCTGTTTGGAGAGAGCTGCAGATAATTCCGTCAATTTTTTTTACATAATCAGACATTCTTATTTGGTGTACGTCAAGAGGGGGCATATGACCTCCCTCTCTTGGCGGCCCAGGCATCACTCGGCCTGTCATTATCTCATGGGGTGATAGATGTGTCCCTGCTCCTGGTGAGGACCTCATGGCCATCAACGCCAGGGGCAGGGCTTCCACCCATGTCAATTTTGTTCCTGCACAAACTTTAGCTATCTTAGCTTTCAGAGTTTGGTTACAGCGTTCCACAAGTTCCTGCGATTGCGGCTTATACACCGAACCAAGTTTGTGTATTATGCCAAACCTCTCCTCAACCTGTCTCAGGTGTTGATTGGAGAAGTGGGACCCATTGTCGGATCTGATTTGCCGCGGAACTCCATACCTGGGTATGAGTTCCGTCTGAAGCCACTTAATGACAGATCTCGCATCTTCCTTCGCTGTGGGGATGGCCTCTACCCATCTAGAGAACCTATCTACCATCACTAGCAAGTACCTTTTCCCTCCCTCAGCTCTTCTTCCATAGCACTCAACTGACACTTGGTTGGTGTCCCCCCTGCTAGATAACCTGCCTGTGTCCATTTCAACTTCAAACCTTCCCATACTTTCTTAATATGTTTCCACTGTTCCTTCCCTCCTGATCTGTCCTGCATACGTTGATCTAGATAGTCATTAAATTTCAGTTTCGGAAGTTGCGGAGTTGCCATGGTGTCTTTAAGAAATTAAGACTATCTGAATATACTTAGCCCGTCGCTACCTTGAGGCGGCGATGTATTCTAGGAGGCACTATTACTCTTACTCTGTCTTATCTCAGAGCTCCTCCGTCGTATATCCAGAGTTTATCGAGACATGTAACCCAATTAAAACCTTGTGAAACGCTGTGTGCAGTTAAAACCTCACCGGTCACAGCCAGTCTGTTGGTTTAATAATCAATTATCAATAAGTCTATCAATATGCCTCATTCGTATACTTTCATTTACATAGGTAGCAACTCTGCAACGCATTTAACCAGTCATGAGCTAAGTTATGGTATGCAAATCCCCATATTCAAGTATCAAACGAACTATCGGTCATATTTCAATTCACTTTCGAATCAAACCTATTCCTCATCGGTCACAGCCGAACTATATGAATAGTGTTTTTAACACAAATTAAGCCTATTTCATCTCAATTTACATTCTACCACACAAATTAAGCCTATTTCATCTCAATTTACATTCTACCACACAAATTGAGCCTATTTCATCTCAATTTACATTCTATCACACAAATTGAGCCTATTTCATCTCAATTTACATTCTATCACACAAATTGAGCCTATTTCATCTCAATTTACATTCTATCACACAAATTAAGCCTATTTCATCTCAATTTACATTTTATCACACAAATTGAGCCTATTTCATCTCAATTTACATTTTATCACACAAATTGAGCCTATTTCATCTCAATTTACATTTTATCACACAAATTAAGCCTATTTCATCTCAATTTACATTTTATCACACACAAATTGAGCCTATTTCATCTCAATTTACATTTTATCACACAAATTGAGCCTATTTCATCTCAATTTACATTTTATCACACAAATTAAGCCTATTTCATCTCAATTTACATTTTATCACACAAATTGAGCCTATTTCATCTCAATTTACATTTTATCACACAAATTAAGCCTATTTCATCTCAATTTACATTTTATCACACAAATTGAGCCTATTTCATCTCAATTTACATTTTATCACACAAATTGAGCCTATTTCATCTCAATTTACATTTTATCACACAAATTAAGCCTATTTCATCTCAATTTACATTCTATCACACAAATTGAGCCTATTTCATCTCAATTTACATTCTATCACACAAATTGAGCCTATTTCATCTCAATTTACATTCTATCACACAAATTGAGCCTATTTCATCTCAATTTACATTCTATCACACAAATTGAGCCTATTTCATCTCAATTTACATTCTATCACACAAATTGAGCCTATTTCATCTCAATTTATATTTTACCACATATGTTTACTTCACTGCATATTTGATTATAATGATAAAATTTGCACAAAATTCATACTCACACTCGGTACTACTGGTCTTAATTTGGTTTCAACTATACGACAATATGCAAAGTTTGATTTAACAGGTTTTGCTTACCTTTTTAGTGGTCGACCAGAGATCAGTTTCCCGAGTTGAGAAGAATTGATGTCCTCCCCCGAATCACTTCCCCTGTCCTCCTTGAATCGTCCTTTCACCAATTCGCCCCGCACTCTCACGACAATCTCCTGATTTTGGGTCTTTAGTAAACCATCCTCTGCTACCAAGATTCTGTTGATAAAAGTGAGAGACACAGGTAGGCGAGTCGGTCAAGGTCCCCTGTCCTCCTTGAATCGTCCTTTCACCATTCGCCTCCGCACTCTCACGACAATCTCCTGATTTTGGGTCTTTAGTAAACCATCCTCTGCTACCAAGATTCTGTTGATAAAAGTGAGAGACACAGGTAGGCGAGTCGGTCAAGGATCGATTCGGACGAGGAGATAAAGGTATAACATGTGGCAGTTTATTCAGAGTAAAGATATCTGGTACAGCGTATACGGGCCCGTTCATTCGGCTCCTAAGGAACCATCAGAAAGAAGCCCCGATAACAGAGTGCAAGCATGTTATATACAGTACAGAAAGTAGGTTGAGTCTGGAAGTTCTGGTTGGTCACAGTTGAGGTGTTGTCTTCTTGGATTGGTCCTGTTGAGCCGTGCGTCATCCTTCTGAGTCTCGTCGTGCCGTTCCCCGTCACACAATGTTCAGCTAAGAGGGAGATTATGTGTGTGTGCTTGTCTCTGCAAGTCAAGGTTGTCTCTCCCTATTCTGTTTCTCCCTGCCAATGTGTGTAGGAGTCTTATCTGTATGTCCTCGGTAGTTAGTGTGTAATGTGTGTGCGTTCGTGTCCTCACTGGATGTTGTGGCCGAACTGAAGGCTAGCACCTGTGGCTAGGATGTATCCTATTTTGACAGTGTTGTGGATGATTTAAGTGAGTCTGTGAAAATACGTTGCTATGTGTTGTCAGCAAGGCAATAGCAGTAAGTTGGTCACCTGCATAAGAATTAACATTTCTTTACACTTTGTCATTATGGGGTATTGTGTGTAGATAGATTTTATTTTATTTTATTTCCTCCATTTTAGTATAAGGCTGTAACGTAACAAAATGTGGAAAAAAGTAAGGGGGCTGAAAACTTTCCAAATGCATTGTACCGATGTAGGCTAGCTTCTTTTCCTTTGCTAGCCAGCCAACTAAATGTATCACACAATCACATCAAGCAGCTGAAATGACAGAAAACTATCTACATTTTTGTTTGTTTTAAATTGGATTATATTGCCATTTCTTTGGATATATCCATTACAAAGACCCTGATAAATGAATTTGCCTGGCTCTGAGAAGCTGTCAGTCTGGTCACATTCATACAGATTGCACGGTGGAGGTCCACAAAAAACGGCAACATTGATCCCCAGGTCGGAGAGGGAGACAGCAAGGTTTAGACAAAAGTCAACTGTTTCAAACCAAATGCTAGAATCCGGGCATTGGGAAATTTTGAATATTACTAAATGTTTCCGCCCGGTTTCGAGCCAGGGACCTTTCGCGTGTGAGGCAAACGTGATAACCACTACACTACAGAAACCGATTCAGTGGAATACTATGTGTGTGACTGACTTTTGCAGGTGAGGCGAACGTGATAACCACTGCACTACGGAAACGACAATTCAAAAAGAGGAAGTCGTGGAAAATATTAGGAATGACCACAAGTCTACCTCACATAATATCCCAAATTGAGTACCACAGAAAGAGCCATAATACCCATTAAAATCTAGCGGTCAAACAGGAAAATGGTTCCAATCGATTTTCCACCCTTCATGTTCCCCACAGGGGATTTTAAAAACACTTAAAATAAGAGCTGTGTTTCTTGTCGGCTTACCCTGGCATGATAAACTATTTGAATCATTATGGACCTCAGACCACACGTAGCAGGAATATATTCAGAGCGCCCAAGCTTGCCACACATGCAGAGTGCGTTACACAACAAAAAAGGTAAGTCTGAATACCAAATACTGAGAAGTGCGAAGGAAAAGGATGAATTCCGAAATTGGGACCGAGCCCGAAGTGAATAGGCTTACTGTCCAATTTGTTAAAATGTGTTTCCGCCCGGTCTCGAACCGGGGACCTTTCGCATGTTAGGCGAACGTGATAACCACTACACTACGGAAACCTAAAACGTGGAATCCTAAGGGTGTGGCTGACTTTTGCTGGGTGGGTCATTTATCGCTCTCAGAACCTATTGAAAATCAGATATTCCTTTGTCCATTAATTGAGCAATAAGGCTTGAGAAGCCGGGAATTATCGTGTGCAGCCGGCTCTTGGAAGAGGCTTGGTGTGGCTGACTTTGGCTGGGTGGGGAATTTATCGCTCTCAGAAACAGGATGGACCTGGGCTCAATTTCCAGCCTCATAGCAAAGGGTCTGAAAACGTATGTAAATAAGGTATTTTTAAAATATTTGTTTTATTAATAAAAACTTTATGTTATCGCTTTGTCATTATGGGGTATTGTGTGTAGATAGATTTTATTTTATTTTATTTCCTCCATTTTAGTATAAGGCTGTAACGTAACAAAATGTGGAAAAAAGTAAGGGGGCTGAAAACTTTCCAAATGCACTGTACCGATGCAGGCTAGCTTCTTTTCCTTTGCTAGCCAGCCAACTAAATGTATCACACAATCACATCAAGCAGCTGAAATGACAGAAAACCATCTACATTTTTGTTTGTTTTACCTTGGATTATATTGCCATTTCTTTGGATATATCCATTACAATGACCCTGATAAATGAATTTGCCTGGCTCTGAGAAGCTGTCAGTCTGGTCACATTCATACAGATCGCACGGTGGAGGTCCCCCAAAAAACGGCAACATTGATCCCCAGATCGGAGAGGGAGACAGCAAGGTTTAGACAAAAGTTAACTGTTTCAAACCAAATGCTAGAATCTGGGCATTGGGAAATTTTGAATATTACTAAATGTTTCCGCCCGGTTTCGAGCCGGGGACCTTTCGCGTGTGAGGCAAACGTGATAACCACTACACTACAGAAACCGATTCAGTGGAATACTATGGGTGTGACTGACTTTTGCATGTGAGGCGAACGTGATAACCACTGCACTACGGAAACGACAATTCAAAAAGAGGAAGTCGTGGAAAATATTAGGAATGCCCACAAGTCTACCTCACATAATATCCCAAATTGAGTACCACAGAAAGAGCCATAATACCCATTAAAATCTAGCGGTCAAACAGGAAAATGGTTCCAATCGATTTTCCACCCTTCATGTTCCCCACAGGGGATTTTAAAAACACTTAAAATAAGAGCTGTGTTTCTTGTCGGCTTACCCTGGCATGATAAACTATTTGAATCATTATGGACCTCAGACCACACGTAGCAGGAATATATTCAGAGCGCCCAAGCTTGCCACACATGCAGAGTGCGTTGCACAACAAAAAAGGTAAGTCTGAATACCAAATACTGAGAAGTGCGAAGGAAAAGGATGAATTCCGAAATTGGGACCGAGCCCGAAGTGAATAGGCTTACTGTGCAATTTGTTAAAATGTGTTTCCGCCCGGTCTCGAACCGGGGACCTTTCGCGTGTTAGGCGAACGTGATAACCACTACACTACGGAAACCTAAAACGTGGAATCCTAAGGGTGTGGCTGACTTTTGCTGGGTGGGTCATTTATCGCTCTCAGAACCTATTGAAAATCAGATATTCCTTTGTCCATTAATTGAGCAATAAGGCTTGAGAAGCCGGGAATTATCGTGTGCAGCCGGCTCTTGGAAGAGGCTTGGTGTGGCTGACTTTGGCTGGGTGGGGAATTTATCGCTCTCAGAAACAGGATGGACCTGAGCTCAATTTCCAGCCTCATAGCAAAGGGTCTGAAAACGTATGTAAATAAGGTATTTTTAAAATATTTGTTTTATTAATAAAAACTTTATGTTATCGCTTTGTCATTATGGGGTATTGTGTGTAGATAGATTTTATTTTATTTTATTTCCTCCATTTTAGTATAAGGCTGTAACGTAACAAAATGTGGAAAAAAGTAAGGGGGCTGAAAACTTTCCAAATGCATTGTACCGATGTAGGCTAGCTTCTTTTCCTTTGCTAGCCAGCCAACTAAATGTATCACACAATCACATCAAGCAGCTGAAATGACAGAAAACTATCTACATTTTTGTTTGTTTTACCTTGGATTATATTGCCATTTCTTTGGATATATCCATTACAATGACCCTGATAAATGAATTTGCCTGGCTCTGAGAAGCTGTCAGTCTGGTCACATTCATACAGATTGCACGGTGGAGGTCCACAAAAAAACGGCAACATTGATCCCCAGGTCGGAGAGGGAGACAGCAAGGTTTAGACAAAAGTCAACTGTTTCAAACCAAATGCTAGAATCCGGGCATTGGGAAATTTTGAATATTACTAAATGTTTCCGCCCGGTTTCGAGCCGGGGACCTTTCGCGTGTGAGGCAAACGTGATAACCACTACACTACAGAAACCGATTCAGTGGAATACTATGGGTGTGACTGACTTTTGCAGGTGAGGCGAACGTGATAACCACTGCACTACGGAAACGACAATTCAAAAAGAGGAAGTCGTGGAAAATATTAGGAATGACCACAAGTCTACCTCACATAATATCCCAAATTGAGTACCACAGAAAGAGCCATAATACCCATTAAAATCTAGCGGTCAAACAGGAAAATGGTTCCAATCGATTTTCCACCCTTCATGTTCCCCACAGGGGATTTTAAAAACACTTAAAATAAGAGCTGTGTTTCTTGTCGGCTTACCCTGGCATGATAAACTATTTGAATCATTATGGACCTCAGACCACACGTAGCAGGAATATATTCAGAGCGCCCAAGCTTGCCACATATGCAGAGTGCGTTACACAACAAAAAAGGTAGGTCTGAATACCAAATACTGAGAAGTGCGAAGGAAAAGGATGAATTCGAAATTGGGACCGAGCCCGAAGTGAATAGGCTTACTGTCCAATTTGTTAAAATGTGTTTCCGCCCGGTCTCGAACCGGGGACCTTTCGCGTGTTAGGCGAACGTGATAACCACTACACTACGGAAACCTAAAACGTGGAATCCTAAGGGTGTGGCTGACTTTTGCTGGGTGGGTCATTTATCGCTCTCAGAACCTATTGAAAATCAGATATTCCTTTGTCCATTAATTGAGCAATAAGGCTTGAGAAGCCGGGAATTATCGTGTGCAGCCGGCTCTTGGAAGAGGCTTGGTGTGGCTGACTTTGGCTGGGTGGGGAATTTATCGCTCTCAGAAACAGGATGGACCTGAGCTCAATTTCCAGCCTCATAGCAAAGGGTCTGAAAACGTATGTAAATAAGGTATTTTTAAAATATTTGTTTTATTAATAAAAACTTTATGTTATCGCTTTGTCATTATGGGGTATTGTGTGTAGATAGATTTTATTTTATTTTATTTCCTCCATTTTAGTATAAGGCTGTAACGTAACAAAATGTGGAAAAAAGTAAGGGGGCTGAAAACTTTCCAAATGCATTGTACCGATGTAGGCTAGCTTCTTTTCCTTTGCTAGCCAGCCAACTAAATGTATCACACAATCACATCAAGCAGCTGAAATGACAGAAAACTATCTACATTTTTGTTTGTTTTACCTTGGATTATATTGCCATTTCTTTGGATATATCCATTACAATGACCCTGATAAATGAATTTGCCTGGCTCTGAGAAGCTGTCAGTCTGGTCACATTCATACAGATTGCACGGTGGAGGTCCACAAAAAAACGGCAACATTGATCCCCAGGTCGGAGAGGGAGACAGCAAGGTTTAGACAAAAGTCAACTGTTTCAAACCAAATGCTAGAATCCGGGCATTGGGAAATTTTGAATATTACTAAATGTTTCCGCCCGGTTTCGAGCCGGGGACCTTTCGCGTGTGAGGCGAACGTGATAACCACTACACTACAGAAACCGATTCAGTGGAATACTATGGGTGTGACTGACTTTTGCAGGTGAGGCGAACGTGATAACCACTGCACTACGGAAACGACAATTCAAAAAGAGGAAGTCGTGGAAAATATTAGGAATGACCACAAGTCTACCTCACATAATATCCCAAATTGAGTACCACAGAAAGAGCCATAATACCCATTAAAATCTAGCGGTCAAACAGGAAAATGGTTCCAATCGATTTTCCACCCTTCATGTTCCCCACAGGGGATTTTAAAAACACTTAAAATAAGAGCTGTGTTTCTTGTCGGCTTACCCTGGCATGATAAACTATTTGAATCATTATGGACCTCAGACCACACGTAGCAGGAATATATTCAGAGCGCCCAAGCTTGCCACATATGCAGAGTGCGTTACACAACAAAAAAGGTAGGTCTGAATACCAAATACTGAGAAGTGCGAAGGAAAAGGATGAATTCCGAAATTGGGACCGAGCCCGAAGTGAATAGGCTTACTGTCCAATTTGTTAAAATGTGTTTCCGCCCGGTCTCGAACCGGGGACCTTTCGCGTGTTAGGCGAACGTGATAACCACTACACTACGGAAACCTAAAACGTGGAATCCTAAGGGTGTGGCTGACTTTTGCTGGGTGGGTCATTTATCGCTCTCAGAACCTATTGAAAATCAGATATTCCTTTGTCCATTAATTGAGCAATAAGGCTTGAGAAGCCGGGAATTATCGTGTGCAGCCGGCTCTTGGAAGAGGCTTGGTGTGGCTGACTTTGGCTGGGTGGGGAATTTATCGCTCTCAGAAACAGGATGGACCTGAGCTCAATTTCCAGCCTCATAGCAAAGGGTCTGAAAACGTATGTAAATAAGGTATTTTTAAAATATTTGTTTTATTAATAAAAACTTTATGTTATCGCTTTGTCATTATGGGGTATTGTGTGTAGATAGATTTTATTTTATTTTATTTCCTCCATTTTAGTATAAGGCTGTAACGTAACAAAATGTGGAAAAAAGTAAGGGGGCTGAAAACTTTCCAAATGCATTGTACCGATGTAGGCTAGCTTCTTTTCCTTTGCTAGCCAGCCAACTAAATGTATCACACAATCACATCAAGCAGCTGAAATGACAGAAAACTATCTACATTTTTGTTTGTTTTACCTTGGATTATATTGCCATTTCTTTGGATATATCCATTACAATGACCCTGATAAATGAATTTGCCTGGCTCTGAGAAGCTGTCAGTCTGGTCACATTCATACAGATTGCACGGTGGAGGTCCACAAAAAAACGGCAACATTGATCCCCAGGTCGGAGAGGGAGACAGCAAGGTTTAGACAAAAGTCAACTGTTTCAAACCAAATGCTAGAATCCGGGCATTGGGAAATTTTGAATATTACTAAATGTTTCCGCCCGGTTTCGAGCCGGGGACCTTTCGCGTGTGAGGCGAACGTGATAACCACTACACTACAGAAACCGATTCAGTGGAATACTATGGGTGTGACTGACTTTTGCAGGTGAGGCGAACGTGATAACCACTGCACTACGGAAACGACAATTCAAAAAGAGGAAGTCGTGGAAAATATTAGGAATGCCCACAAGTCTACCTCACATAATATCCCAAATTGAGTACCACAGAAAGAGCCATAATACCCATTAAAATCTAGCGGTCAAACAGGAAAATGGTTCCAATCGATTTTCCACCCTTCATGTTCCCCACAGGGGATTTTAAAAACACTTAAAATAAGAGCTGTGTTTCTTGTCGGCTTACCCTGGCATGATAAACTATTTGAATCATTATGGACCTCAGACCACACGTAGCAGGAATATATTCAGAGCGCCCAAGCTTGCCACATATGCAGAGTGCGTTACACAACAAAAAAGGTAGGTCTGAATACCAAATACTGAGAAGTGCGAAGGAAAAGGATGAATTCCGAAATTGGGACCGAGCCCGAAGTGAATAGGCTTACTGTCCAATTTGTTAAAATGTGTTTCCGCCCGGTCTCGAACCGGGGACCTTTCGCGTGTTAGGCGAACGTGATAACCACTACACTACGGAAACCTAAAACGTGGAATCCTAAGGGTGTGGCTGACTTTTGCTGGGTGGGTCATTTATCGCTCTCAGAACCTATTGAAAATCAGATATTCCTTTGTCCATTAATTGAGCAATAAGGCTTGAGAAGCCGGGAATTATCGTGTGCAGCCGGCTCTTGGAAGAGGCTTGGTGTGGCTGACTTTGGCTGGGTGGGGAATTTATCGCTCTCAGAAACAGGATGGACCTGAGCTCAATTTCCAGCCTCATAGCAAAGGGTCTGAAAACGTATGTAAATAAGGTATTTTTAAAATATTTGTTTTATTAATAAAAACTTTATGTTATCGCTTTGTCATTATGGGGTATTGTGTGTAGATAGATTTTATTTTATTTTATTTCCTCCATTTTAGTATAAGGCTGTAACGTAACAAAATGTGGAAAAAAGTAAGGGGGCTGAAAACTTTCCAAATGCATTGTACCGATGTAGGCTAGCTTCTTTTCCTTTGCTAGCCAGCCAACTAAATGTATCACACAATCACATCAAGCAGCTGAAATGACAGAAAACTATCTACATTTTTGTTTGTTTTACCTTGGATTATATTGCCATTTCTTTGGATATATCCATTACAATGACCCTGATAAATGAATTTGCCTGGCTCTGAGAAGCTGTCAGTCTGGTCACATTCATACAGATTGCACGGTGGAGGTCCACAAAAAACGGCAACATTGATCCCCAGGTCGGAGAGGGAGACAGCAAGGTTTAGACAAAAGTCAACTGTTTCAAACCAAATGCTAGAATCCGGGCATTGGGAAATTTTGAATATTACTAAATGTTTCCGCCCGGTTTCGAGCCGGGGACCTTTCGCGTGTGAGGCGAACGTGATAACCACTACACTACAGAAACCGATTCAGTGGAATACTATGGGTGTGACTGACTTTTGCATGTGAGGCGAACGTGATAACCACTGCACTACGGAAACGACAATTCAAAAAGAGGAAGTCGTGGAAAATATTAGGAATGCCCACAAGTCTACCTCACATAATATCCCAAATTGAGTACCACAGAAAGAGCCATAATACCCATTAAAATCTAGCGGTCAAACAGGAAAATGGTTCCAATCGATTTTCCACCCTTCATGTTCCCCACAGGGGATTTTAAAAACACTTAAAATAAGAGCTGTGTTTCTTGTCGGCTTACCCTGGCATGATAAACTATTTGAATCATTATGGACCTCAGACCACACGTAGCAGGAATATATTCAGAGCGCCCAAGCTTGCCACATATGCAGAGTGCGTTACACAACAAAAAAGGTAGGTCTGAATACCAAATACTGAGAAGTGCGAAGGAAAAGGATGAATTCGAAATTGGGACCGAGCCCGAAGTGAATAGGCTTACTGTCCAATTTGTTAAAATGTGTTTCCGCCCGGTCTCGAACCGGGGACCTTTCGCGTGTTAGGCGAACGTGATAACCACTACACTACGGAAACCTAAAACGTGGAATCCTAAGGGTGTGGCTGACTTTTGCTGGGTGGGTCATTTATCGCTCTCAGAACCTATTGAAAATCAGATATTCCTTTGTCCATTAATTGAGCAATAAGGCTTGAGAAGCCGGGAATTATCGTGTGCAGCCGGCTCTTGGAAGAGGCTTGGTGTGGCTGACTTTGGCTGGGTGGGGAATTTATCGCTCTCAGAAACAGGATGGACCTGAGCTCAATTTCCAGCCTCATAGCAAAGGGTCTGAAAACGTATGTAAATAAGGTATTTTTAAAATATTTGTTTTATTAATAAAAACTTTATGTTATCGCTTTGTCATTATGGGGTATTGTGTGTAGATAGATTTTATTTTATTTTATTTCCTCCATTTTAGTATAAGGCTGTAACGTAACAAAATGTGGAAAAAAGTAAGGGGGCTGAAAACTTTCCAAATGCATTGTACCGATGTAGGCTAGCTTCTTTTCCTTTGCTAGCCAGCCAACTAAATGTATCACACAATCACATCAAGCAGCTGAAATGACAGAAAACTATCTACATTTTTGTTTGTTTTACCTTGGATTATATTGCCATTTCTTTGGATATATCCATTACAATGACCCTGATAAATGAATTTGCCTGGCTCTGAGAAGCTGTCAGTCTGGTCACATTCATACAGATTGCACGGTGGAGGTCCACAAAAAACGGCAACATTGATCCCCAGGTCGGAGAGGGAGACAGCAAGGTTTAGACAAAAGTCAACTGTTTCAAACCAAATGCTAGAATCCGGGCATTGGGAAATTTTGAATATTACTAAATGTTTCCGCCCGGTTTCGAGCCGGGGACCTTTCGCGTGTGAGGCGAACGTGATAACCACTACACTACAGAAACCGATTCAGTGGAATACTATGGGTGTGACTGACTTTTGCATGTGAGGCGAACGTGATAACCACTGCACTACGGAAACGACAATTCAAAAAGAGGAAGTCGTGGAAAATATTAGGAATGCCCACAAGTCTACCTCACATAATATCCCAAATTGAGTACCACAGAAAGAGCCATAATACCCATTAAAATCTAGCGGTCAAACAGGAAAATGGTTCCAATCGATTTTCCACCCTTCATGTTCCCCACAGGGGATTTTAAAAACACTTAAAATAAGAGCTGTGTTTCTTGTCGGCTTACCCTGGCATGATAAACTATTTGAATCATTATGGACCTCAGACCACACGTAGCAGGAATATATTCAGAGCGCCCAAGCTTGCCACATATGCAGAGTGCGTTACACAACAAAAAAGGTAGGTCTGAATACCAAATACTGAGAAGTGCGAAGGAAAAGGATGAATTCCGAAATTGGGACCGAGCCCGAAGTGAATAGGCTTACTGTCCAATTTGTTAAAATGTGTTTCCGCCCGGTCTCGAACCGGGGACCTTTCGCGTGTTAGGCGAACGTGATAACCACTACACTACGGAAACCTAAAACGTGGAATCCTAAGGGTGTGGCTGACTTTTGCTGGGTGGGTCATTTATCGCTCTCAGAACCTATTGAAAATCAGATATTCCTTTGTCCATTAATTGAGCAATAAGGCTTGAGAAGCCGGGAATTATCGTGTGCAGCCGGCTCTTGGAAGAGGCTTGGTGTGGCTGACTTTGGCTGGGTGGGGAATTTATCGCTCTCAGAAACAGGATGGACCTGAGCTCAATTTCCAGCCTCATAGCAAAGGGTCTGAAAACGTATGTAAATAAGGTATTTTTAAAATATTTGTTTTATTAATAAAAACTTTATGTTATCGCTTTGTCATTATGGGGTATTGTGTGTAGATAGATTTTATTTTATTTTATTTCCTCCATTTTAGTATAAGGCTGTAACGTAACAAAATGTGGAAAAAAGTAAGGGGGCTGAAAACTTTCCAAATGCATTGTACCGATGTAGGCTAGCTTCTTTTCCTTTGCTAGCCAGCCAACTAAATGTATCACACAATCACATCAAGCAGCTGAAATGACAGAAAACTATCTACATTTTTGTTTGTTTTACCTTGGATTATATTGCCATTTCTTTGGATATATCCATTACAATGACCCTGATAAATGAATTTGCCTGGCTCTGAGAAGCTGTCAGTCTGGTCACATTCATACAGATTGCACGGTGGAGGTCCACAAAAAAACGGCAACATTGATCCCCAGGTCGGAGAGGGAGACAGCAAGGTTTAGACAAAAGTCAACTGTTTCAAACCAAATGCTAGAATCCGGGCATTGGGAAATTTTGAATATTACTAAATGTTTCCGCCCGGTTTCGAGCCGGGGACCTTTCGCGTGTGAGGCGAACGTGATAACCACTACACTACAGAAACCGATTCAGTGGAATACTATGGGTGTGACTGACTTTTGCATGTGAGGCGAACGTGATAACCACTGCACTACGGAAACGACAATTCAAAAAGAGGAAGTCGTGGAAAATATTAGGAATGCCCACAAGTCTACCTCACATAATATCCCAAATTGAGTACCACAGAAAGAGCCATAATACCCATTAAAATCTAGCGGTCAAACAGGAAAATGGTTCCAATCGATTTTCCACCCTTCATGTTCCCCACAGGGGATTTTAAAAACACTTAAAATAAGAGCTGTGTTTCTTGTCGGCTTACCCTGGCATGATAAACTATTTGAATCATTATGGACCTCAGACCACACGTAGCAGGAATATATTCAGAGCGCCCAAGCTTGCCACATATGCAGAGTGCGTTACACAACAAAAAAGGTAGGTCTGAATACCAAATACTGAGAAGTGCGAAGGAAAAGGATGAATTCCGAAATTGGGACCGAGCCCGAAGTGAATAGGCTTACTGTCCAATTTGTTAAAATGTGTTTCCGCCCGGTCTCGAACCGGGGACCTTTCGCGTGTTAGGCGAACGTGATAACCACTACACTACGGAAACCTAAAACGTGGAATCCTAAGGGTGTGGCTGACTTTTGCTGGGTGGGTCATTTATCGCTCTCAGAACCTATTGAAAATCAGATATTCCTTTGTCCATTAATTGAGCAATAAGGCTTGAGAAGCCGGGAATTATCGTGTGCAGCCGGCTCTTGGAAGAGGCTTGGTGTGGCTGACTTTGGCTGGGTGGGGAATTTATCGCTCTCAGAAACAGGATGGACCTGAGCTCAATTTCCAGCCTCATAGCAAAGGGTCTGAAAACGTATGTAAATAAGGTATTTTTAAAATATTTGTTTTATTAATAAAAACTTTATGTTATCGCTTTGTCATTATGGGGTATTGTGTGTAGATAGATTTTATTTTATTTTATTTCCTCCATTTTAGTATAAGGCTGTAACGTAACAAAATGTGGAAAAAAGTAAGGGGGCTGAAAACTTTCCAAATGCATTGTACCGATGTAGGCTAGCTTCTTTTCCTTTGCTAGCCAGCCAACTAAATGTATCACACAATCACATCAAGCAGCTGAAATGACAGAAAACTATCTACATTTTTGTTTGTTTTACCTTGGATTATATTGCCATTTCTTTGGATATATCCATTACAATGACCCTGATAAATGAATTTGCCTGGCTCTGAGAAGCTGTCAGTCTGGTCACATTCATACAGATTGCACGGTGGAGGTCCAAAAAACGGCAACATTGATCCCCAGGTCGGAGAGGGAGACAGCAAGGTTTAGACAAAAGTCAACTGTTTCAAACCAAATGCTAGAATCCGGGCATTGGGAAATTTTGAATATTACTAAATGTTTCCGCCCGGTTTCGAGCCGGGGACCTTTCGCGTGTGAGGCGAACGTGATAACCACTACACTACAGAAACCGATTCAGTGGAATACTATGGGTGTGACTGACTTTTGCATGTGAGGCGAACGTGATAACCACTGCACTACGGAAACGACAATTCAAAAAGAGGAAGTCGTGGAAAATATTAGGAATGCCCACAAGTCTACCTCACATAATATCCCAAATTGAGTACCACAGAAAGAGCCATAATACCCATTAAAATCTAGCGGTCAAACAGGAAAATGGTTCCAATCGATTTTCCACCCTTCATGTTCCCCACAGGGGATTTTAAAAACACTTAAAATAAGAGCTGTGTTTCTTGTCGGCTTACCCTGGCATGATAAACTATTTGAATCATTATGGACCTCAGACCACACGTAGCAGGAATATATTCAGAGCGCCCAAGCTTGCCACATATGCAGAGTGCGTTACACAACAAAAAAGGTAGGTCTGAATACCAAATACTGAGAAGTGCGAAGGAAAAGGATGAATTCCGAAATTGGGACCGAGCCCGAAGTGAATAGGCTTACTGTCCAATTTGTTAAAATGTGTTTCCGCCCGGTCTCGAACCGGGGACCTTTCGCGTGTTAGGCGAACGTGATAACCACTACACTACGGAAACCTAAAACGTGGAATCCTAAGGGTGTGGCTGACTTTTGCTGGGTGGGTCATTTATCGCTCTCAGAACCTATTGAAAATCAGATATTCCTTTGTCCATTAATTGAGCAATAAGGCTTGAGAAGCCGGGAATTATCGTGTGCAGCCGGCTCTTGGAAGAGGCTTGGTGTGGCTGACTTTGGCTGGGTGGGGAATTTATCGCTCTCAGAAACAGGATGGACCTGAGCTCAATTTCCAGCCTCATAGCAAAGGGTCTGAAAACGTATGTAAATAAGGTATTTTTAAAATATTTGTTTTATTAATAAAAACTTTATGTTATCGCTTTGTCATTATGGGGTATTGTGTGTAGATAGATTTTATTTTATTTTATTTCCTCCATTTTAGTATAAGGCTGTAACGTAACAAAATGTGGAAAAAAGTAAGGGGGCTGAAAACTTTCCAAATGCATTGTACCGATGTAGGCTAGCTTCTTTTCCTTTGCTAGCCAGCCAACTAAATGTATCACACAATCACATCAAGCAGCTGAAATGACAGAAAACTATCTACATTTTTGTTTGTTTTACCTTGGATTATATTGCCATTTCTTTGGATATATCCATTACAATGACCCTGATAAATGAATTTGCCTGGCTCTGAGAAGCTGTCAGTCTGGTCACATTCATACAGATTGCACGGTGGAGGTCCACAAAAAACGGCAACATTGATCCCCAGGTCGGAGAGGGAGACAGCAAGGTTTAGACAAAAGTCAACTGTTTCAAACCAAATGCTAGAATCCGGGCATTGGGAAATTTTGAATATTACTAAATGTTTCCGCCCGGTTTCGAGCCGGGGACCTTTCGCGTGTGAGGCGAACGTGATAACCACTACACTACAGAAACCGATTCAGTGGAATACTATGGGTGTGACTGACTTTTGCAGGTGAGGCGAACGTGATAACCACTGCACTACGGAAACGACAATTCAAAAAGAGGAAGTCGTGGAAAATATTAGGAATGACCACAAGTCTACCTCACATAATATCCCAAATTGAGTACCACAGAAAGAGCCATAATACCCATTAAAATCTAGCGGTCAAACAGGAAAATGGTTCCAATCGATTTTCCACCCTTCATGTTCCCCACAGGGGATTTTAAAAACACTTAAAATAAGAGCTGTGTTTCTTGTCGGCTTACCCTGGCATGATAAACTATTTGAATCATTATGGACCTCAGACCACACGTAGCAGGAATATATTCAGAGCGCCCAAGCTTGCCACATATGCAGAGTGCGTTACACAACAAAAAAGGTAGGTCTGAATACCAAATACTGAGAAGTGCGAAGGAAAAGGATGAATTCCGAAATTGGGACCGAGCCCGAAGTGAATAGGCTTACTGTCCAATTTGTTAAAATGTGTTTCCGCCCGGTCTCGAACCGGGGACCTTTCGCGTGTTAGGCGAACGTGATAACCACTACACTACGGAAACCTAAAACGTGGAATCCTAAGGGTGTGGCTGACTTTTGCTGGGTGGGTCATTTATCGCTCTCAGAACCTATTGAAAATCAGATATTCCTTTGTCCATTAATTGAGCAATAAGGCTTGAGAAGCCGGGAATTATCGTGTGCAGCCGGCTCTTGGAAGAGGCTTGGTGTGGCTGACTTTGGCTGGGTGGGGAATTTATCGCTCTCAGAAACAGGATGGACCTGGGCTCAATTTCCAGCCTCATAGCAAAGGGTCTGAAAACGTATGTAAATAAGGTATTTTTAAAATATTTGTTTTATTAATAAAAACTTTATGTTATCGCTTTGTCATTATGGGGTATTGTGTGTAGATAGATTTTATTTTATTTTATTTCCTCCATTTTAGTATAAGGCTGTAACGTAACAAAATGTGGAAAAAAGTAAGGGGGCTGAAAACTTTCCAAATGCACTGTACCGATGCAGGCTAGCTTCTTTTCCTTTGCTAGCCAGCCAACTAAATGTATCACACAATCACATCAAGCAGCTGAAATGACAGAAAACTATCTACATTTTTGTTTGTTTTACCTTGGATTATATTGCCATTTCTTTGGATATATCCATTACAATGACCCTGATAAATGAATTTGCCTGGCTCTGAGAAGCTGTCAGTCTGGTCACATTCATACAGATTGCACGGTGGAGGTCCACAAAAAAACGGCAACATTGATCCCCAGGTCGGAGAGGGAGACAGCAAGGTTTAGACAAAAGTCAACTGTTTCAAACCAAATGCTAGAATCCGGGCATTGGGAAATTTTGAATATTACTAAATGTTTCCGCCCGGTTTCGAACCGGGGACCTTTCGCGTGTGAGGCGAACGTGATAACCACTACACTACAGAAACCGATTCAGTGGAATACTATGGGTGTGACTGACTTTTGCATGTGAGGCGAACGTGATAACCACTGCACTACGGAAACGACAATTCAAAAAGAGGAAGTCGTGGAAAATATTAGGAATGCCCACAAGTCTACCTCACATAATATCCCAAATTGAGTACCACAGAAAGAGCCATAATACCCATTAAAATCTAGCGGTCAAACAGGAAAATGGTTCCAATCGATTTTCCACCCTTCATGTTCCCCACAGGGGATTTTAAAAACACTTAAAATAAGAGCTGTGTTTCTTGTCGGCTTACCCTGGCATGATAAACTATTTGAATCATTATGGACCTCAGACCACACGTAGCAGGAATATATTCAGAGCGCCCAAGCTTGCCACATATGCAGAGTGCGTTACACAACAAAAAAGGTAGGTCTGAATACCAAATACTGAGAAGTGCGAAGGAAAAGGATGAATTCCGAAATTGGGACCGAGCCCGAAGTGAATAGGCTTACTGTCCAATTTGTTAAAATGTGTTTCCGCCCGGTCTCGAACCGGGGACCTTTCGCGTGTTAGGCGAACGTGATAACCACTACACTACGGAAACCTAAAACGTGGAATCCTAAGGGTGTGGCTGACTTTTGCTGGGTGGGTCATTTATCGCTCTCAGAACCTATTGAAAATCAGATATTCCTTTGTCCATTAATTGAGCAATAAGGCTTGAGAAGCCGGGAATTATCGTGTGCAGCCGGCTCTTGGAAGAGGCTTGGTGTGGCTGACTTTGGCTGGGTGGGGAATTTATCGCTCTCAGAAACAGGATGGACCTGGGCTCAATTTCCAGCCTCATAGCAAAGGGTCTGAAAACGTATGTAAATAAGGTATTTTTTAAATATTTGTCTTATTAATAAAAACTTTATGTTATCGCTTTGTCATTATGGGGTATTGTGTGTAGATAGATTTTATTTTATTTTATTTCCTCCATTTTAGTATAAGGCTGTAACGTAACAAAATGTGGAAAAAAGTAAGGGGCTGAAAACTTTCCAAATGCACTGTACCGATGCAGGCTAGCTTCTTTTCCTTTGCGAGCCGGCCAACTAAATGTATCACACAATCACATCAAGCAGCTGAAATGACAGAAAACTATATACATTTTTGTTTGTTTTACCTTGGATTATATTGCCATTTCTTTGGATATATCCATTACAATGACCCTGATAAATGAATTTGCCTGGCTCTGAGAAGCTGTCAGTCTGGTCACATTCATACAGATCGCACGGTGGAGGTCCCCAAAAAAACGGCAACATTGATCCCCAGGTCGGAGAGGGAGACAGCAAGGTTTAGACAAAAGTCAATTGTTCCAAACCAAATGCTAGAATCCGGGCATTGGGAAATTTTGAATATTACTGAATGTTTCTGCCCGGTTTCGAACCGGGGACCTTTCGCGTGTGAGGCGAACATGATAACCACTACACTACAGAAACAGATTCAGTGGAATACTATGGGTGTGACTGACTTTTGCATGTGAGGCGAACGTGATAACCACTGCACTACGGAAACGACAATACAAATAGAGGAAGTCGTGGAAAATATTAGGAATGCCCACAAGTCTACCTCACATAATATCCCAAATTGAGTACCACAGAAAGAGCCATAATACCCATTAAAATCTAGCGGTCAAACAGGAAAATGGTTCCAATCGATTTTCCACCCTTCATGTTCCCCACAGGGGATTTTAAAAACACTTAAAATAAGAGCTGTGTTTCTTGTCGGCTTACCCTGGCATGATAAACTATTTGAATCATTATGGACCTCAGACCACACGTAGCAGGAATATATTCAGAGCGCCCAAGCTTGCCACATATGCAGAGTGCGTTACACAACAAAAAAGGTAGGTCTGAATACCAAATACTGAGAAGTGCGAAGGAAAAGGATGAATTCCGAAATTGGGACCGAGCCCGAAGTGAATAGGCTTACTGTCCAATTTGTTAAAATGTGTTTCCGCCCGGTCTCGAACCGGGGACCTTTCGCGTGTTAGGCGAACGTGATAACCACTACACTACGGAAACCTAAAACGTGGAATCCTAAGGGTGTGGCTGACTTTTGCTGGGTGGGTCATTTATCGCTCTCAGAACCTATTGAAAATCAGATATTCCTTTGTCCATTAATTGAGCAATAAGGCTTGAGAAGCCGGGAATTATCGTGTGCAGCCGGCTCTTGGAAGAGGCTTGGTGTGGCTGACTTTGGCTGGGTGGGGAATTTATCGCTCTCAGAAACAGGATGGACCTGAGCTCAATTTCCAGCCTCATAGCAAAGGGTCTGAAAACGTATGTAAATAAGGTATTTTTAAAATATTTGTTTTATTAATAAAAACTTTATGTTATCGCTTTGTCATTATGGGGTATTGTGTGTAGATAGATTTTATTTTATTTTATTTCCTCCATTTTAGTATAAGGCTGTAACGTAACAAAATGTGGAAAAAAGTAAGGGGGCTGAAAACTTTCCAAATGCACTGTACCGATGCAGGCTAGCTTCTTTTCCTTTGCTAGCCAGCCAACTAAATGTATCACACAATCACATCAAGCAGCTGAAATGACAGAAAACTATCTACATTTTTGTTTGTTTTACCTTGGATTATATTGCCATTTCTTTGGATATATCCATTACAATGACCCTGATAAATGAATTTGCCTGGCTCTGAGAAGCTGTCAGTCTGGTCACATTCATACAGATCGCACGGTGGAGGTCCCCAAAAACGGCAACATTGATCCCCAGGTCGGAGAGGGAGACAGCAAGGTTTAGACAAAAGTCAACTGTTTCAAACCAAATGCTAGAATCCGGGCATTGGGAAATTTTGAATATTACTAAATGTTTCCGCCCGGTTTCGAACCGGGGACCTTTCGCGTGTGAGGCGAACGTGATAACCACTACACTACAGAAACCGATTCAGTGGAATACTATGGGTGTGACTGACTTTTGCATGTGAGGCGAACGTGATAACCACTGCACTACGGAAACGACAATTCAAAAAGAGGAAGTCGTGGAAAATATTAGGAATGCCCACAAGTCTACCTCACATAATATCCCAAATTGAGTACCACAGAAAGAGCCATAATACCCATTAAAATCTAGCGGTCAAACAGGAAAATGGTTCCAATCGATTTTCCACCCTTCATGTTCCCCACAGGGGATTTTAAAAACACTTAAAATAAGAGCTGTGTTTCTTGTCGGCTTACCCTGGCATGATAAACTATTTGAATCATTATGGACCTCAGACCACACGTAGCAGGAATATATTCAGAGCGCCCAAGCTTGCCACACATGCAGAGTGCGTTACACAACAAAAAAGGTAGGTCTGAATACCAAATACTGAGAAGTGCGAAGGAAAAGGATGAATTCGAAATTGGGACCGAGCCCGAAGTGAATAGGCTTACTGTCCAATTTGTTAAAATGTGTTTCCGCCCGGTCTCGAACCGGGGACCTTTCGCGTGTTAGGCGAACGTGATAACCACTACACTACGGAAACCTAAAACGTGGAATCCTAAGGGTGTGGCTGACTTTTGCTGGGTGGGTCATTTATCGCTCTCAGAACCTATTGAAAATCAGATATTCCTTTGTCCATTAATTGAGCAATAAGGCTTGAGAAGCCGGGAATTATCGTGTGCAGCCGGCTCTTGGAAGAGGCTTGGTGTGGCTGACTTTGGCTGGGTGGGGAATTTATCGCTCTCAGAAACAGGATGGACCTGAGCTCAATTTCCAGCCTCATAGCAAAGGGTCTGAAAACGTATGTAAATAAGGTATTTTTAAAATATTTGTTTTATTAATAAAAACTTTATGTTATCGCTTTGTCATTATGGGGTATTGTGTGTAGATAGATTTTATTTTATTTTATTTCCTCCATTTTAGTATAAGGCTGTAACGTAACAAAATGTGGAAAAAAGTAAGGGGGCTGAAAACTTTCCAAATGCATTGTACCGATGTAGGCTAGCTTCTTTTCCTTTGCTAGCCAGCCAACTAAATGTATCACACAATCACATCAAGCAGCTGAAATGACAGAAAACTATCTACATTTTTGTTTGTTTTACCTTGGATTATATTGCCATTTCTTTGGATATATCCATTACAATGACCCTGATAAATGAATTTGCCTGGCTCTGAGAAGCTGTCAGTCTGGTCACATTCATACAGATCGCACGGTGGAGGTCCCCAAAAAACGGCAACATTGATCCCCAGGTCGGAGAGGGAGACAGCAAGGTTTAGACAAAAGTCAACTGTTTCAAACCAAATGCTAGAATCCTGGGCATTGGGAAATTTTGAATATTACTAAATGTTTCCGCCCGGTTTCGAGCCGGGGACCTTTCGCGTGTGAGGCGAACGTGATAACCACTACACTACAGAAACCGATTCAGTGGAATACTATGGGTGTGACTGACTTTTGCATGTGAGGCGAACGTGATAACCACTGCACTACGGAAACGACAATTCAAAAAGAGGAAGTCGTGGAAAATATTAGGAATGCCCACAAGTCTACCTCACATAATATCCCAAATTGAGTACCACAGAAAGAGCCATAATACCCATTAAAATCTAGCGGTCAAACAGGAAAATGGTTCCAATCGATTTTCCACCCTTCATGTTCCCCACAGGGGATTTTAAAAACACTTAAAATAAGAGCTGTGTTTCTTGTCGGCTTACCCTGGCATGATAAACTATTTGAATCATTATGGACCTCAGACCACACGTAGCAGGAATATATTCAGAGCGCCCAAGCTTGCCACATATGCAGAGTGCGTTACACAACAAAAAAGGTAGGTCTGAATACCAAATACTGAGAAGTGCGAAGGAAAAGGATGAATTCCGAAATTGGGACCGAGCCCGAAGTGAATAGGCTTACTGTCCAATTTGTTAAAATGTGTTTCCGCCCGGTCTCGAACCGGGGACCTTTCGCGTGTTAGGCGAACGTGATAACCACTACACTACGGAAACCTAAAACGTGGAATCCTAAGGGTGTGGCTGACTTTTGCTGGGTGGGTCATTTATCGCTCTCAGAACCTATTGAAAATCAGATATTCCTTTGTCCATTAATTGAGCAATAAGGCTTGAGAAGCCGGGAATTATCGTGTGCAGCCGGCTCTTGGAAGAGGCTTGGTGTGGCTGACTTTGGCTGGGTGGGGAATTTATCGCTCTCAGAAACAGGATGGACCTGAGCTCAATTTCCAGCCTCATAGCAAAGGGTCTGAAAACGTATGTAAATAAGGTATTTTTAAAATATTTGTTTTATTAATAAAAACTTTATGTTATCGCTTTGTCATTATGGGGTATTGTGTGTAGATAGATTTTATTTTATTTTATTTCCTCCATTTTAGTATAAGGCTGTAACGTAACAAAATGTGGAAAAAAGTAAGGGGGCTGAAAACTTTCCAAATGCACTGTACCGATGCAGGCTAGCTTCTTTTCCTTTGCTAGCCAGCCAACTAAATGTATCACACAATCACATCAAGCAGCTGAAATGACAGAAAACTATCTACATTTTTGTTTGTTTTACCTTGGATTATATTGCCATTTCTTTGGATATATCCATTACAATGACCCTGATAAATGAATTTGCCTGGCTCTGAGAAGCTGTCAGTCTGGTCACATTCATACAGATCGCACGGTGGAGGTCCCCAAAAAAACGGCAACATTGATCCCCAGGTCGGAGAGGGAGACAGCAAGGTTTAGACAAAAGTCAACTGTTTCAAACCAAATGCTAGAATCTGGGCATTGGGAAATTTTGAATATTACTAAATGTTTCCGCCCGGTTTCGAGCCGGGGACCTTTCGCGTGTGAGGCGAACGTGATAACCACTACACTACAGAAACCGATTCAGTGGAATACTATGGGTGTGACTGACTTTTGCATGTGAGGCGAACGTGATAACCACTGCACTACGGAAACGACAATTCAAAAAGAGGAAGTCGTGGAAAATATTAGGAATGCCCACAAGTCTACCTCACATAATATCCCAAATTGAGTACCACAGAAAGAGCCATAATACCCATTAAAATCTAGCGGTCAAACAGGAAAATGGTTCCAATCGATTTTCCACCCTTCATGTTCCCCACAGGGGATTTTAAAAACACTTAAAATAAGAGCTGTGTTTCTTGTCGGCTTACCCTGGCATGATAAACTATTTGAATCATTATGGACCTCAGACCACACGTAGCAGGAATATATTCAGAGCGCCCAAGCTTGCCACATATGCAGAGTGCGTTACACAACAAAAAAGGTAGGTCTGAATACCAAATACTGAGAAGTGCGAAGGAAAAGGATGAATTCCGAAATTGGGACCGAGCCCGAAGTGAATAGGCTTACTGTCCAATTTGTTAAAATGTGTTTCCGCCCGGTCTCGAACCGGGGACCTTTCGCGTGTTAGGCGAACGTGATAACCACTACACTACGGAAACCTAAAACGTGGAATCCTAAGGGTGTGGCTGACTTTTGCTGGGTGGGTCATTTATCGCTCTCAGAACCTATTGAAAATCAGATATTCCTTTGTCCATTAATTGAGCAATAAGGCTTGAGAAGCCGGGAATTATCGTGTGCAGCCGGCTCTTGGAAGAGGCTTGGTGTGGCTGACTTTGGCTGGGTGGGGAATTTATCGCTCTCAGAAACAGGATGGACCTGAGCTCAATTTCCAGCCTCATAGCAAAGGGTCTGAAAACGTATGTAAATAAGGTATTTTTAAAATATTTGTTTTATTAATAAAAACTTTATGTTATCGCTTTGTCATTATGGGGTATTGTGTGTAGATAGATTTTATTTTATTTTATTTCCTCCATTTTAGTATAAGGCTGTAACGTAACAAAATGTGGAAAAAAGTAAGGGGGCTGAAAACTTTCCAAATGCACTGTACCGATGCAGGCTAGCTTCTTTTCCTTTGCTAGCCAGCCAACTAAATGTATCACACAATCACATCAAGCAGCTGAAATGACAGAAAACCATCTACATTTTTGTTTGTTTTACCTTGGATTATATTGCCATTTCTTTGGATATATCCATTACAATGACCCTGATAAATGAATTTGCCTGGCTCTGAGAAGCTGTCAGTCTGGTCACATTCATACAGATCGCACGGTGGAGGTCCCCAAAAAACGGCAACATTGATCCCCAGGTCGGAGAGGGAGACAGCAAGGTTTAGACAAAAGTCAATTGTTTCAAACCAAATGCTAGAATCCGGGCATTGGGAAATTTTGAATATTACTAAATGTTTCTGCCCGGTTTCGAACCGGGGACCTTTCGCGTGTGAGGCGAACGTGATAACCACTACACTACAGAAACAGATGCAGTGGAATACTATGGGTGTGACTGACTTTTGCATGTGAGGCGAACGTGATAACCACTGCACTACGGAAACGACAATACAAAAAGAGGAAGTCGTGGAAAATATTAGGAATGCCCACAAGTCTACCTCACATAATATCCCAAATTGAGTACCACAGAAAGAGCCATAATACCCATTAAAATCTAGCGGTCAAACAGGAAAATGGTTCCAATCGATTTTCCACCCTTCATGTTCCCCACAGGGGATTTTAAAAACACTTAAAATAAGAGCTGTGTTTCTTGTCGGCTTACCCTGGCATGATAAACTATTTGAATCATTATGGACCTCAGACCACACGTAGCAGGAATATATTCAGAGCGCCCAAGCTTGCCACACATGCAGAGTGCGTTACACAACAAAAAAGGTAGGTCTGAATACCAAATACTGAGAAGTGCGAAGGAAAAGGATGAATTCCGAAATTGGGACCGAGCCCGAAGTGAATAGGCTTACTGTCCAATTTGTTAAATTGTGTTTCCCGCCGGTCTCGAACCGGGGACCTTTCGCGTGTTTAGGCGAACGTGATAACCACTACACTACGGAAACCTAAAACATGGAATCCTAAGGGTGTGGCTGACTTTTGCTGGGTGGGGCATTTATCGCTCTCAGAACCTATTGAAAATCAGATATTCCTTTGTCCATTAATTGAGCAATAAGGCTTGAGAAGCCGGGAATTATCGTGTGCAGCCGGCTCTTGGAAGAGGCTTGGTGTGGCTGACTTTGGCTGGGTGGGGAATTTATCGCTCTCAGAAACAGGATGGACCTGGGCTCAATTTCCAGCCTCATAGCAAAGGGTCTGAAAACGTATGTAAATAAGGTATTTTTAAAATATTTGTTTTATTAATAAAAACTTTATGTTATCGCTTTGTCATTATGGGGTATTGTGTGTAGATAGATTTTATTTATTTTTTTATTTCCTCCATTTTAGTATAAGGCTGTAACGTAACAAAATGTGGAAAAAAGTAAGGGGGCTGAAAACTTTCCAAATGCACTGTACCGATGCAGGCTAGCTTCTTTTCCTTTGCTAGCCAGCCAACTAAATGTATCACACAATCACATCAAGCAGCTGAAATGACAGAAAACCATCTACATATTTGTTTGTTTTACCTTGGATTATATTGCCATTTCTTTGGATATATCCATTACAATGACCCTGATAAATGAATTTGCCTGGCTCTGAGAAGCTGTCAGTCTGGTCACATTCATACAGATCGCACGGTGGAGGTCCCCAAAAAAACGGCAACATTGATCCCCAGGTCGGAGAGGGAGACAGCAAGGTTTAGACAAAAGTCAATTGTTTCAAACCAAATGCTAGAATCCGGGGATTGGGAAATTTTGAATATTACTAAATGTTTCTGCCCGGTTTCGAACCGGGGACCTTTCGCGTGTGAGGCGAACGTGATAACCACTACACTACAGAAACCTATTCAGTGAAATATTATTGGTGTGACTGACTTTTGCATGTGAGGCGAACGTGATAACCACTGCACTACGGAAACGACAATTCAAAAAGAGGAAGTCGTGGAAAATATTAGGAATGCCCACAAGTCTACCTCACATAATATCCCAAATTGAGTACCACAGAAAGAGCCATAATACCCATTAAAATCTAGCGGTCAAACAGGAAAATGGTTCCAATCGATTTTCCACCCTTCATGTTCCCCACAGGGGATTTTAAAAACACTTAAAATAAGAGCTGTGTTTCTTGTCGGCTTACCCTGGCATGATAAACTATTTGAATCATTATGGACCTCAGACCACACGTAGCAGGAATATATTCAGAGCGCCCAAGCTTGCCACACATGCAGAGTGCGTTACACAACAAAAAAGGTAGGTCTGAATACCAAATACTGAGAAGTGCGAAGGAAAAGGATGAATTCCGAAATTGGGACCGAGCCCGAAGTGAATAGGCTTACTGTGCAATTTGTTAAAATGTGTTTCCGCCCGGTCTCGAACCGGGGACCTTTCGCGTGTTAGGCGAACGTGATAACCACTACACTACAGAAACCGGTTCAGTGGAATACTATGGGTGTGACTGACTTTTGCATGTGAGGCGAACGTGATAACCACTGCACTACGGAAACGACAATTCAAAAAGAGGAAGTCGTGGAAAATATTAGGAATGCCCACAAGTCTACCTCACATAATATCCCAAATTGAGTACCACAGAAAGAGCCATAATACCCATTAAAATCTAGCGGTCAAACAGGAAAATGGTTCCAATCGATTTTCCACCCTTCATGTTCCCCACAGGGGATTTTAAAAACACTTAAAATAAGAGCTGTGTTTCTTGTCGGCTTACCCTGGCATGATAAACTATTTGAATCATTATGGACCTCAGACCACACGTAGCAGGAATATATTCAGAGCGCCCAAGCTTGCCACACATGCAGAGTGCGTTACACAAAAAAGGTAGGTCTGAATACCAAATACTGAGAAGTGCGAAGGAAAAGGATGAATTCCGAAATTGGGACCGAGCCCGAAGTGAATAGGCTTACTGTCCAATTTGTTAAAATGTGTTTCCGCCCGGTCTCGAACCGGGGACCTTTCGCGTGTTAGGCGAACGTGATAACCACTACACTACGGAAACCTAAAACGTGGAATCCTAAGGGTGTGGCTGACTTTTGCTGGGTGGGTCATTTATCGCTCTCAGAACCTATTGAAAATCAGATATTCCTTTGTCCATTAATTGAGCAATAAGGCTTGAGAAGCCGGGAATTATCGTGTGCAGCCGGCTCTTGGAAGAGGCTTGGTGTGGCTGACTTTGGCTGGGTGGGGAATTTATCGCTCTCAGAAACAGGATGGACCTGAGCTCAATTTCCAGCCTCATAGCAAAGGGTCTGAAAACGTATGTAAATAAGGTATTTTTAAAATATTTGTTTTATTAATAAAAACTTTATGTTATCGCTTTGTCATTATGGGGTATTGTGTGTAGATAGATTTTATTTTATTTTATTTCCTCCATTTTAGTATAAGGCTGTAACGTAACAAAATGTGGAAAAAAGTAAGGGGGCTGAAAACTTTCCAAATGCACTGTACCGATGCAGGCTAGCTTCTTTTCCTTTGCTAGCCAGCCAACTAAATGTATCACACAATCACATCAAGCAGCTGAAATGACAGAAAACTATCTACATTTTTGTTTGTTTTACCTTGGATTATATTGCCATTTCTTTGGATATATCCATTACAATGACCCTGATAAATGAATTTGCCTGGCTCTGAGAAGCTGTCAGTCTGGTCACATTCATACAGATCGCACGGTGGAGGTCCCCCCAAAAAACGGCAACATTGATCCCCAGATCGGAGAGGGAGACAGCAAGGTTTAGACAAAAGTTAACTGTTTCAAACCAAATGCTAGAATCTGGGCATTGGGAAATTTTGAATATTACTAAATGTTTCTGCCCGGTTTCGAACCGGGGACCTTTCGCGTGTGAGGCGAACGTGATAACCACTACACTACAGAAACAGATTCAGTGGAATACTATGGGTGTGACTGACTTTTGCATGTGAGGCGAACGTGATAACCACTGCACTACGGAAACGACAATACAAATAGAGGAAGTCGTGGAAAATATTAGGAATGCCCACAAGTCTACCTCACATAATATCCCAAATTGAGTACCACAGAAAGAGCCATAATACCCATTAAAATCTAGCGGTCAAACAGGAAAATGGTTCCAATCGATTTTCCACCCTTCATGTTCCCCACAGGGGATTTTAAAAACACTTAAAATAAGAGCTGTGTTTCTTGTCGGCTTACCCTGGCATGATAAACTATTTGAATCATTATGGACCTCAGACCACACGTAGCAGGAATATATTCAGAGCGCCCAAGCTTGCCACACATGCAGAGTGCGTTACACAACAAAAAAGGTAGGTCTGAATACCAAATACTGAGAAGTGCGAAGGAAAAGGATGAATTCCGAAATTGGGACCGAGCCCGAAGTGAATAGGCTTACTGTCCAATTTGTTAAAATGTGTTTCCGCCCGGTCTCGAACCGGGGACCTTTCGCGTGTTAGGCGAACGTGATAACCACTACACTACGGAAACCTAAAACGTGGAATCCTAAGGGTGTGGCTGACTTTTGCTGGGTGGGTCATTTATCGCTCTCAGAACCTATTGAAAATCAGATATTCCTTTGTCCATTAATTGAGCAATAAGGCTTGAGAAGCCGGGAATTATCGTGTGCAGCCGGCTCTTGGAAGAGGCTTGGTGTGGCTGACTTTGGCTGGGTGGGGAATTTATCGCTCTCAGAAACAGGATGGACCTGAGCTCAATTTCCAGCCTCATAGCAAAGGGTCTGAAAACGTATGTAAATAAGGTATTTTTAAAATATTTGTTTTATTAATAAAAACTTTATGTTATCGCTTTGTCATTATGGGGTATTGTGTGTAGATAGATTTTATTTTATTTTATTTCCTCCATTTTAGTATAAGGCTGTAACGTAACAAAATGTGGAAAAAAGTAAGGGGGCTGAAAACTTTCCAAATGCACTGTACCGATGCAGGCTAGCTTCTTTTCCTTTGCTAGCCAGCCAACTAAATGTATCACACAATCACATCAAGCAGCTGAAATGACAGAAAACCATCTACATTTTTGTTTGTTTTACCTTGGATTATATTGCCATTTCTTTGGATATATCCATTACAATGACCCTGATAAATGAATTTGCCTGGCTCTGAGAAGCTGTCAGTCTGGTCACATTCATACAGATCGCACGGTGGAGGTCCCCAAAAAACGGCAACATTGATCCCCAGGTCGGAGAGGGAGACAGCAAGGTTTAGACAAAAGTCAATTGTTTCAAACCAAATGCTAGAATCTGGGCATTGGGAAATTTTGAATATTACTAAATGTTTCCGCCCGGTTTCGAGCCGGGGACCTTTCGCGTGTGAGGCGAACGTGATAACCACTACACTACAGAAACAGATTCAGTGGAATACTATGGGTGTGACTGACTTTTGCATGTGAGGCGAACGTGATAACCACTGCACTACGGAAACGACAATACAAAAAGAGGAAGTCGTGGAAAATATTAGGAATGCCCACAAGTCTACCTCACATAATATCCCAAATTGAGTACCACAGAAAGAGCCATAATACCCATTAAAATCTAGCGGTCAAACAGGAAAATGGTTCCAATCGATTTTCCACCCTTCATGTTCCCCACAGGGGATTTTAAAAACACTTAAAATAAGAGCTGTGTTTCTTGTCGGCTTACCCTGGCATGATAAACTATTTGAATCATTATGGACCTCAGACCACACGTAGCAGGAATATATTCAGAGCGCCCAAGCTTGCCACACATGCAGAGTGCGTTACACAACAAAAAAGGTAGGTCTGAATACCAAATACTGAGAAGTGCGAAGGAAAAGGATGAATTCCGAAATTGGGACCGAGCCCGAAGTGAATAGGCTTACTGTCCAATTTGTTAAAATGTGTTTCCGCCCGGTCTCGAACCGGGGACCTTTCGCGTGTTAGGCGAACGTGATAACCACTACACTACGGAAACCTAAAACTTGGAATCCTAAGGGTGTGGCTGACTTTTGCTGGGTGGGTCATTTATCGCTCTCAGAACCTATTGAAAATCAGATATTCCTTTGTCCATTAATTGAGCAATAAGGCTTGAGAAGCCGGGAATTATCGTGTGCAGCCGGCTCTTGGAAGAGGCTTGGTGTGGCTGACTTTGGCTGGGTGGGGAATTTATCGCTCTCAGAAACAGGATGGACCTGGGCTCAATTTCCAGCCTCATAGCAAAGGGTCTGAAAACGTATGTAAATAAGGTATTTTTAAAATATTTGTTTTATTAATAAAAACTTTATGTTATCGCTTTGTCATTATGGGGTATTGTGTGTAGATAGATTTTATTTTATTTTATTTCCTCCATTTTAGTATAAGGCTGTAACGTAACAAAATGTGGAAAAAAGTAAGGGGCTGAAAACTTTCCAAATGCACTGTACCGATGCAGGCTAGCTTCTTTTCCTTTGCTAGCCAGCCAACTAAATGTATCACACAATCACATCAAGCAGCTGAAATGACAGAAAACCATCTACATTTTTGTTTGTTTTACCTTGGATTATATTGCCATTTCTTTGGATATATCCATTACAATGACCCTGATAAATGAATTTGCCTGGCTCTGAGAAGCTGTCAGTCTGGTCACATTCATACAGATCGCACGGTGGAGGTCCCCAAAAAACGGCAACATTGATCCCCAGGTCGGAGAGGGAGACAGCAAGGTTTAGACAAAAGTCAACTGTTTCAAACCAAATGCTAGAATCTGGGCATTGGGAAATTTTGAATATTACTAAATGTTTCTGCCCGGTTTCGACCGGGGACCTTTCGCGTGTGAGGCGAACGTGATAACCACTACACTACAGAAACAGATTCAGTGGAATACTATGGGTGTGACTGACTTTTGCATGTGAGGCGAACGTGATAACCACTGCACTACGGAAACGACAATTCAAAAAGAGGAAGTCGTGGAAAATATTAGGAATGCCCACAAGTCTACCTCACATAATATCCCAAATTGAGTACCACAGAAAGAGCCATAATACCCATTAAAATCTAGCGGTCAAACAGGAAAATGGTTCCAATCGATTTTCCACCCTTCATGTTCCCCACAGGGGATTTTAAAAACACTTAAAATAAGAGCTGTGTTTCTTGTCGGCTTACCCTGGCATGATAAACTATTTGAATCATTATGGACCTCAGACCACACGTAGCAGGAATATATTCAGAGCGCCCAAGCTTGCCACATATGCAGAGTGCGTTACACAACAAAAAAGGTAGGTCTGAATACCAAATACTGAGAAGTGCGAAGGAAAAGGATGAATTCCGAAATTGGGACCGAGCCCGAAGTGAATAGGCTTACTGTCCAATTTGTTAAAATGTGTTTCCGCCCGGTCTCGAACCGGGGACCTTTCGCGTGTTAGGCGAACGTGATAACCACTACACTACGGAAACCTAAAACGTGGAATCCTAAGGGTGTGGCTGACTTTTGCTGGGTGGGTCATTTATCGCTCTCAGAACCTATTGAAAATCAGATATTCCTTTGTCCATTAATTGAGCAATAAGGCTTGAGAAGCCGGGAATTATCGTGTGCAGCCGGCTCTTGGAAGAGGCTTGGTGTGGCTGACTTTGGCTGGGTGGGGAATTTATCGCTCTCAGAAACAGGATGGACCTGAGCTCAATTTCCAGCCTCATAGCAAAGGGTCTGAAAACGTATGTAAATAAGGTATTTTTAAAATATTTGTTTTATTAATAAAAACTTTATGTTATCGCTTTGTCATTATGGGGTATTGTGTGTAGATAGATTTTATTTTATTTTATTTCCTCCATTTTAGTATAAGGCTGTAACGTAACAAAATGTGGAAAAAAGTAAGGGGGCTGAAAACTTTCCAAATGCACTGTACCGATGCAGGCTAGCTTCTTTTCCTTTGCTAGCCAGCCAACTAAATGTATCACACAATCACATCAAGCAGCTGAAATGACAGAAAACCATCTACATTTTTGTTTGTTTTACCTTGGATTATATTGCCATTTCTTTGGATATATCCATTACAATGACCCTGATAAATGAATTTGCCTGGCTCTGAGAAGCTGTCAGTCTGGTCACATTCATACAGATCGCACGGTGGAGGTCCCCAAAAAACGGCAACATTGATCCCCAGGTCGGAGAGGGAGACAGCAAGGTTTAGACAAAAGTCAACTGTTTCAAACCAAATGCTAGAATCCGGGCATTGGGAAATTTTGAATATTACTAAATGTTTCTGCCCGGTTTCGAGCCGGGGACCTTTCGCGTGTGAGGCGAACGTGATAACCACTACACTACAGAAACCGATTCAGTGGAATACTATGGGTGTGACTGACTTTTGCATGTGAGGCGAACGTGATAACCACTGCACTACGGAAACGACAATTCAAAAAGAGAAGTCGTGGAAAATATTAGGAATGCCCACAAGTCTACCTCACATAATATCCCAAATTGAGTACCACAGAAAGAGCCATAATACCCATTAAAATCTAGCGGTCAAACAGGAAAATGGTTCCAATCGATTTTCCACCCTTCATGTTCCCCACAGGGGATTTTAAAAACACTTAAAATAAGAGCTGTGTTTCTTGTCGGCTTACCCTGGCATGATAAACTATTTGAATCATTATGGACCTCAGACCACACGTAGCAGGAATATATTCAGAGCGCCCAAGCTTGCCACACATGCAGAGTGCGTTACACAACAAAAAAGGTAGGTCTGAATACCAAATACTGAGAAGTGCGAAGGAAAAGGATGAATTCGAAATTGGGACCGAGCCCGAAGTGAATAGGCTTACTGTCCAATTTGTTAAAATGTGTTTCCGCCCGGTCTCGAACCGGGGACCTTTCGCGTGTTAGGCGAACGTGATAACCACTACACTACGGAAACCTAAAAAACAAAAAACGTGGAATCCTAAGGGTGTGGCTGACTTTTGCTGGGTGGGTCATTTATCGCTCTCAGAACCTATTGAAAATCAGATATTCCTTTGTCCATTAATTGAGCAATAAGGCTTGAGAAGCCGGGAATTATCGTGTGCAGCCGGCTCTTGGAAGAGGCTTGGTGTGGCTGACTTTGGCTGGGTGGGGAATTTATCGCTCTCAGAAACAGGATGGACCTGAGCTCAATTTCCAGCCTCATAGCAAAGGGTCTGAAAACGTATGTAAATAAGGTATTTTTAAAATATTTGTTTTATTAATAAAAACTTTATGTTATCGCTTTGTCATTATGGGGTATTGTGTGTAGATAGATTTTATTTTATTTTATTTCCTCCATTTTAGTATAAGGCTGTAACGTAACAAAATGTGGAAAAAAGTAAGGGGGCTGAAAACTTTCCAAATGCATTGTACCGATGCAGGCTAGCTTCTTTTCCTTTGCTAGCCAGCCAACTAAATGTATCACACAATCACATCAAGCAGCTGAAATGACAGAAAACTATCTACATTTTGTTTGTTTTACCTTGGATTATATTGCCATTTCTTTGGATATATCCATTACAATGACCCTGATAAATGAATTTGCCTGGCTCTGAGAAGCTGTCAGTCTGGTCACATTCATACAGATCGCACGGTGGAGGTCCCAAAAAAACGGCAACATTGATCCCCAGGTCGGAGAGGGAGACAGCAAGGTTTAGACAAAAGTCAACTGTTTCAAACCAAATGCTAGAATCCGGGCATTGGGAAATTTTGAATATTACTAAATGTTTCCGCCCGGTTTCGAGCCGGGGACCTTTCGCGTGTGAGGCGAACGTGATAACCACTACACTACAGAAACCGATTCAGTGGAATACTATGGGTGTGACTGACTTTTGCATGTGAGGCGAACGTGATAACCACTGCACTACGGAAACGACAATTCAAAAAGAGGAAGTCGTGGAAAATATTAGGAATGCCCACAAGTCTACCTCACATAATATCCCAAATTGAGTACCACAGAAAGAGCCATAATACCCATTAAAATCTAGCGGTCAAACAGGAAAATGGTTCCAATCGATTTTCCACCCTTCATGTTCCCCACAGGGGATTTTAAAAACACTTAAAATAAGAGCTGTGTTTCTTGTCGGCTTACCCTGGCATGATAAACTATTTGAATCATTATGGACCTCAGACCACACGTAGCAGGAATATATTCAGAGCGCCCAAGCTTGCCACACATGCAGAGTGCGTTACACAACAAAAAAGGTAGGTCTGAATACCAAATACTGAGAAGTGCGAAGGAAAAGGATGAATTCCGAAATTGGGACCGAGCCCGAAGTGAATAGGCTTACTGTCCAATTTGTTAAAATGTGTTTCCGCCCGGTCTCGAACCGGGGACCTTTCGCGTGTTAGGCGAACGTGATAACCACTACACTACGGAAACCTAAAACGTGGAATCCTAAGGGTGTGGCTGACTTTTGCTGGGTGGGTCATTTATCGCTCTCAGAACCTATTGAAAATCAGATATTCCTTTGTCCATTAATTGAGCAATAAGGCTTGAGAAGCCGGGAATTATCGTGTGCAGCCGGCTCTTGGAAGAGGCTTGGTGTGGCTGACTTTGGCTGGGTGGGGAATTTATCGCTCTCAGAAACAGGATGGACCTGAGCTCAATTTCCAGCCTCATAGCAAAGGGTCTGAAAACGTATGTAAATAAGGTATTTTTAAAATATTTGTTTTATTAATAAAAACTTTATGTTATCGCTTTGTCATTATGGGGTATTGTGTGTAGATAGATTTTATTTTATTTTATTTCCTCCATTTTAGTATAAGGCTGTAACGTAACAAAATGTGGAAAAAAGTAAGGGGGCTGAAAACTTTCCAAATGCACTGTACCGATGCAGGCTAGCTTCTTTTCCTTTGCTAGCCAGCCAACTAAATGTATCACACAATCACATCAAGCAGCTGAAATGACAGAAAACCATCTACATTTTTGTTTGTTTTACCTTGGATTATATTGCCATTTCTTTGGATATATCCATTACAATGACCCTGATAAATGAATTTGCCTGGCTCTGAGAAGCTGTCAGTCTGGTCACATTCATACAGATCGCACGGTGGAGGTCCCAAAAAACGGCAACATTGATCCCCAGGTCGGAGAGGGAGACAGCAAGGTTTAGACAAAAGTCAACTGTTTCAAACCAAATGCTAGAATCCGGGCATTGGGAAATTTTGAATATTACTAAATGTTTCCGCCCGGTTTCGAAGCCGGGGACCTTTCGCGTGTGAGGCAAACGTGATAACCACTACACTACAGAAACAGATTCAGTGGAATACTATGGGTGTGACTGACTTTTGCATGTGAGGCGAACGTGATAACCACTGCACTACGGAAACGACAATTCAAAAAGAGGAAGTCGTGGAAAATATTAGGAATGCCCACAAGTCTACCTCACATAATATCCCAAATTGAGTACCACAGAAAGAGCCATAATACCCATTAAAATCTAGCGGTCAAACAGGAAAATGGTTCCAATCGATTTTCCACCCTTCATGTTCCCCACAGGGGATTTTAAAAACACTTAAAATAAGAGCTGTGTTTCTTGTCGGCTTACCCTGGCATGATAAACTATTTGAATCATTATGGACCTCAGACCACACGTAGCAGGAATATATTCAGAGCGCCCAAGCTTGCCACACATGCAGAGTGCGTTACACAACAAAAAAGGTAGGTCTGAATACCAAATACTGAGAAGTGCGAAGGAAAAGGATGAATTCCGAAATTGGGACCGAGCCCGAAGTGAATAGGCTTACTGTCCAATTTGTTAAAATGTGTTTCCGCCCGGTCTCGAACCGGGGACCTTTCGCGTGTTAGGCGAACGTGATAACCACTACACTACGGAAACCTAAAACGTGGAATCCTAAGGGTGTGGCTGACTTTTGCTGGGTGGGTCATTTATCGCTCTCAGAACCTATTGAAAATCAGATATTCCTTTGTCCATTAATTGAGCAATAAGGCTTGAGAAGCCGGGAATTATCGTGTGCAGCCGGCTCTTGGAAGAGGCTTGGTGTGGCTGACTTTGGCTGGGTGGGGAATTTATCGCTCTCAGAAACAGGATGGACCTGAGCTCAATTTCCAGCCTCATAGCAAAGGGTCTGAAAACGTATGTAAATAAGGTATTTTTAAAATATTTGTTTTATTAATAAAAACTTTATGTTATCGCTTTGTCATTATGGGGTATTGTGTGTAGATAGATTTTATTTTATTTTATTTCCTCCATTTTAGTATAAGGCTGTAACGTAACAAAATGTGGAAAAAAGTAAGGGGGCTGAAAACTTTCCAAATGCACTGTACCGATGCAGGCTAGCTTCTTTTCCTTTGCTAGCCAGCCAACTAAATGTATCACACAATCACATCAAGCAGCTGAAATGACAGAAAACCATCTACATTTTTGTTTGTTTTACCTTGGATTATATTGCCATTTCTTTGGATATATCCATTACAATGACCCTGATAAATGAATTTGCCTGGCTCTGAGAAGCTGTCAGTCTGGTCACATTCATACAGATTGCACGGTGGAGGTCCAAAAAAACGGCAACATTGATCCCCAGGTCGGAGAGGGAGACAGCAAGGTTTAGACAAAAGTCAACTGTTTCAAACCAAATGCTAGAATCCGGGCATTGGGAAATTTTGAATATTACTAAATGTTTCCGCCCGGTTTCGAGCCGGGGACCTTTCGCGTGTGAGGCGAACGTGATAACCACTACACTACAGAAACCGATTCAGTGGAATACTATGGGTGTGACTGACTTTTGCATGTGAGGCGAACGTGATAACCACTGCACTACGGAAACGACAATTCAAAAAGAGGAAGTCGTGGAAAATATTAGGAATGCCCACAAGTCTACCTCACATAATATCCCAAATTGAGTACCACAGAAAGAGCCATAATACCCATTAAAATCTAGCGGTCAAACAGGAAAATGGTTCCAATCGATTTTCCACCCTTCATGTTCCCCACAGGGGATTTTAAAAACACTTAAAATAAGAGCTGTGTTTCTTGTCGGCTTACCCTGGCATGATAAACTATTTGAATCATTATGGACCTCAGACCACACGTAGCAGGAATATATTCAGAGCGCCCAAGCTTGCCACACATGCAGAGTGCGTTACACAACAAAAAAGGTAGGTCTGAATACCAAATACTGAGAAGTGCGAAGGAAAAGGATGAATTCCGAAATTGGGACCGAGCCCGAAGTGAATAGGCTTACTGTCCAATTTGTTAAAATGTGTTTCCGCCCGGTCTCGAACCGGGGACCTTTCGCGTGTTAGGCGAACGTGATAACCACTACACTACGGAAACCTAAAACGTGGAATCCTAAGGGTGTGGCTGACTTTTGCTGGGTGGGTCATTTATCGCTCTCAGAACCTATTGAAAATCAGATATTCCTTTGTCCATTAATTGAGCAATAAGGCTTGAGAAGCCGGAATTATCGTGTGCAGCCGGCTCTTGGAAGAGGCTTGGTGTGGCTGACTTTGGCTGGGTGGGGAATTTATCGCTCTCAGAAACAGGATGGACCTGAGCTCAATTTCCAGCCTCATAGCAAAGGGTCTGAAAACGTATGTAAATAAGGTATTTTTAAAATATTTGTTTTATTAATAAAAACTTTATGTTATCGCTTTGTCATTATGGGGTATTGTGTGTAGATAGATTTTATTTTATTTTATTTCCTCCATTTTAGTATAAGGCTGTAACGTAACAAAATGTGGAAAAAAGTAAGGGGGCTGAAAACTTTCCAAATGCACTGTACCGATGCAGGCTAGCTTCTTTTCCTTTGCTAGCCAGCCAACTAAATGTATCACACAATCACATCAAGCAGCTGAAATGACAGAAAACCATCTACATTTTTGTTTGTTTTACCTTGGATTATATTGCCATTTCTTTGGATATATCCATTACAATGACCCTGATAAATGAATTTGCCTGGCTCTGAGAAGCTGTCAGTCTGGTCACATTCATACAGATCGCACGGTGGAGGTCCCCAAAAAACGGCAACATTGATCCCCAGGTCGGAGAGGGAGACAGCAAGGTTTAGACAAAAGTCAACTGTTTCAAACCAAATGCTAGAATCTGGGCATTGGGAAATTTTGAATATTACTAAATGTTTCCGCCCGGTTTCGAGCCGGGGACCTTTCGCGTGTGAGGCGAACGTGATAACCACTACACTACAGAAACCGATTCAGTGGAATACTATGGGTGTGACTGACTTTTGCATGTGAGGCGAACGTGATAACCACTGCACTACGGAAACGACAATTCAAAAAGAGGAAGTCGTGGAAAATATTAGGAATGCCCACAAGTCTACCTCACATAATATCCCAAATTGAGTACCACAGAAAGAGCCATAATACCCATTAAAATCTAGCGGTCAAACAGGAAAATGGTTCCAATCGATTTTCCACCCTTCATGTTCCCCACAGGGGATTTTAAAAACACTTAAAATAAGAGCTGTGTTTCTTGTCGGCTTACCCTGGCATGATAAACTATTTGAATCATTATGGACCTCAGACCACACGTAGCAGGAATATATTCAGAGCGCCCAAGCTTGCCACATATGCAGAGTGCGTTACACAACAAAAAAGGTAGGTCTGAATACCAAATACTGAGAAGTGCGAAGGAAAAGGATGAATTCGAAATTGGGACCGAGCCCGAAGTGAATAGGCTTACTGTCCAATTTGTTAAAATGTGTTTCCGCCCGGTCTCGAACCGGGGACCTTTCGCGTGTTAGGCGAACGTGATAACCACTACACTACGGAAACCTAAAACGTGGAATCCTAAGGGTGTGGCTGACTTTTGCTGGGTGGGTCATTTATCGCTCTCAGAACCTATTGAAAATCAGATATTCCTTTGTCCATTAATTGAGCAATAAGGCTTGAGAAGCCGGGAATTATCGTGTGCAGCCGGCTCTTGGAAGAGGCTTGGTGTGGCTGACTTTGGCTGGGTGGGGAATTTATCGCTCTCAGAAACAGGATGGACCTGAGCTCAATTTCCAGCCTCATAGCAAAGGGTCTGAAAACGTATGTAAATAAGGTATTTTTAAAATATTTGTTTTATTAATAAAAACTTTATGTTATCGCTTTGTCATTATGGGGTATTGTGTGTAGATAGATTTTATTTTATTTTATTTCCTCCATTTTAGTATAAGGCTGTAACGTAACAAAATGTGGAAAAAAGTAAGGGGGCTGAAAACTTTCCAAATGCATTGTACCGATGTAGGCTAGCTTCTTTTCCTTTGCTAGCCAGCCAACTAAATGTATCACACAATCACATCAAGCAGCTGAAATGACAGAAAACTATCTACATTTTTGTTTGTTTTACCTTGGATTATATTGCCATTTCTTTGGATATATCCATTACAATGACCCTGATAAATGAATTTGCCTGGCTCTGAGAAGCTGTCAGTCTGGTCACATTCATACAGATTGCGGTGGAGGTCCCCAAAAAACGGCAACATTGATCCCCAGGTCGGAGAGGGAGACAGCAAGGTTTAGACAAAAGTCAACTGTTTCAAACCAAATGCTAGAATCTGGGCATTGGGAAATTTTGAATATTACTAAATGTTTCCGCCCGGTTTCGAGCCGGGGACCTTTCGCGTGTGAGGCGAACGTGATAACCACTACACTACAGAAACCGATTCAGTGGAATACTATGGGTGTGACTGACTTTTGCATGTGAGGCGAACGTGATAACCACTGCACTACGGAAACGACAATTCAAAAAGAGGAAGTCGTGGAAAATATTAGGAATGCCCACAAGTCTACCTCACATAATATCCCAAATTGAGTACCACAGAAAGAGCCATAATACCCATTAAAATCTAGCGGTCAAACAGGAAAATGGTTCCAATCGATTTTCCACCCTTCATGTTCCCCACAGGGGATTTTAAAAACACTTAAAATAAGAGCTGTGTTTCTTGTCGGCTTACCCTGGCATGATAAACTATTTGAATCATTATGGACCTCAGACCACACGTAGCAGGAATATATTCAGAGCGCCCAAGCTTGCCACATATGCAGAGTGCGTTACACAACAAAAAAGGTAGGTCTGAATACCAAATACTGAGAAGTGCGAAGGAAAAGGATGAATTCCGAAATTGGGACCGAGCCCGAAGTGAATAGGCTTACTGTCCAATTTGTTAAAATGTGTTTCCGCCCGGTCTCGAACCGGGGACCTTTCGCGTGTTAGGCGAACGTGATAACCACTACACTACGGAAACCTAAAACGTGGAATCCTAAGGGTGTGGCTGACTTTTGCTGGGTGGGTCATTTATCGCTCTCAGAACCTATTGAAAATCAGATATTCCTTTGTCCATTAATTGAGCAATAAGGCTTGAGAAGCCGGGAATTATCGTGTGCAGCCGGCTCTTGGAAGAGGCTTGGTGTGGCTGACTTTGGCTGGGTGGGGAATTTATCGCTCTCAGAAACAGGATGGACCTGAGCTCAATTTCCAGCCTCATAGCAAAGGGTCTGAAAACGTATGTAAATAAGGTATTTTTAAAATATTTGTTTTATTAATAAAAACTTTATGTTATCGCTTTGTCATTATGGGGTATTGTGTGTAGATAGATTTTATTTTATTTTATTTCCTCCATTTTAGTATAAGGCTGTAACGTAACAAAATGTGGAAAAAAGTAAGGGGGCTGAAAACTTTCCAAATGCACTGTACCGATGCAGGCTAGCTTCTTTTCCTTTGCTAGCCAGCCAACTAAATGTATCACACAATCACATCAAGCAGCTGAAATGACAGAAAACCATCTACATATTTGTTTGTTTTACCTTGGATTATATTGCCATTTCTTTGGATATATCCATTACAATGACCCTGATAAATGAATTTGCCTGGCTCTGAGAAGCTGTCAGTCTGGTCACATTCATACAGATCGCACGGTGGAGGTCCCCCAAAAAACGGCAACATTGATCCCCAGATCGGAGAGGGAGACAGCAAGGTTTAGACAAAAGTTAACTGTTTCAAACCAAATGCTAGAATCTGGGCATTGGGAAATTTTGAATATTACTAAATGTTCCCGCCCGGTTTCGAACCGGGGACCTTTCGCGTATGAGGCGAATGTGATAACCACTACACTACAGAAACAGATGCAGTGGAATACTATGGGTGTGACTGACTTTTGCATGTGAGGCGAACGTGATAACCACTGCACTACGGAAACGACAATACAAAAAGAGGAAGTCGTGGAAAATATTAGGAATGCCCACAAGTCTACCTCACATAATATCCCAAATTGAGTACCACAGAAAGAGCCATAATACCCATTAAAATCTAGCGGTCAAACAGGAAAATGGTTCCAATCGATTTTCCACCCTTCATGTTCCCCACAGGGGATTTTAAAAACACTTAAAATAAGAGCTGTGTTTCTTGTCGGCTTACCCTGGCATGATAAACTATTTGAATCATTATGGACCTCAGACCACACGTAGCAGGAATATATTCAGAGCGCCCAAGCTTGCCACACATGCAGAGTGCGTTACACAACAAAAAGGTAGGTCTGAATACCAAATACTGAGAAGTGCGAAGGAAAAGGATGAATTCGAAATTGGGACCGAGCCCGAAGTGAATAGGCTTACAGTGCAATTTGTTAAAATGTATTTCCGCCCGGTCTCGAACCGGGGACCTTTCGCGTGTTAGGCGAACGTGATAACCACTACACTACAGAAACCTAAAACGTGGAATCCTAAGGGTGTGGCTGACTTTTTTTTGCTGGGTGGGTCATTTATCGCTCTCAGAACCTATTGAAAATCAGATATTCCTTTGTCCATTAATTGAGCAAT
>NW_027008788.1:0-20000 GCF_036934945.1 Oncorhynchus masou masou
GAGAGAGTTGAGTGTTGTTTTTACTAGCGGTAAAGGGCAGGAGGATGAGGACAGTGGATTCCTTCTTGATGAATAAATACAACACGTTTGTTTGTTTCTCTGTATTACTTAGCAATTTGATGAAGTTGGCTTTAGTTAACCAGCTGGGTATGTTCCCAATGTCCGACCTCATCACTCGCTACCGAGACATTTCTATGAATGAAGTTATGAGTAGCTAATCTGACTAGTCTTCTAGGCAAGGTGGCTGGACTTTAGAAAATACAAAAATCTATTTAATTATTAGGTCATGATATTATATACCAGTGAGACGGTTGTACCAAACTTCAGAATCAATGTGCATCATTCATTAAAATGACAATTAAAGAAGTATGCTTAGATAACCCACATAAAGAAAAAAAAAATATATATATATATATATTTTTTTTTTACATAGAATTAGGCATAAAGATTATGGATCTAGAGACACCAGGAGGAGGGGAAAAGTTATTTCAGTTGTTAGGAAAATGATAAATTCTCCAGCTTTCGGAGAGGGCCCTGCCCCCTTCCTGCCCCCCCACCCACCCTACCCACCCCCTGCCCCCCCTCCTGCCCCCCTGCCTGCCCCCTCCTGCCCCTCCCCTGCCCCCCTGCCATCAGGTACTTCAGCCCCCACAGTATGACGTGGCTTTACCTAATGCAGTTAAATGCCCTGACTGTGAGTCACTCTGAATAAACGCAGTGCGTTTCCATCTGCTACATCGGTCAGAAGAAGGGAGAAGGCCGCCTATCTCAATCAGAACAGGGGTTTAGCCATGTTATTCCACCGTGTTACAAAGCAGATCACATAAAGAGAACCATCCGGAGGCTTCTCATGCCAGAGCATACAGCGTGCCAAGCACCCGGGCACCGCCCAGCTACAAGAAGAAGAAGAAAAGCCACCGTGCAAATGTGCAAATTTCCAAACATTCCCCCCTGTTGAGGCCTCGCCTCAAAGAGGGCTCCCATCCAGAAAGCTCTGCACACCACCACAGCCCGCCAGCCCCAGCCCAGCACGCTGACAGGAGACTGGGGATGTGTTTCTACCCGTTGCCCAGGCTCTGGACAGACAGCCCTGGTTGACATGGGGAGGGTCCCAATAGGATGGCCTCCTCTCTTCATGTCTCCTGGTCTCATTTCATCTGTTATAGATGTGAAAGAGGAGGACTGGGGAAAACACATCAAATAACAGGTGTTACTACAGTTTCTACATTCACCATCATGCTCTCACCTATATGCTCTCACCTATATGCTCTCACCTATATGCTTTCACCTATATGCTCTCACCTATATGCTCTCACCATCATGCTCTCACCTATATGCTCTCACCATCATGCTCTCATCTATATGCTCTCACCATCATGCTCTCATCTATATGCTCTCACCGATATGCCATGCTCTCACCTATATGCTCTCACCTATATACTCTCACCTATATGCTTTCACCATCATGCTCTCACCTATATGATCTCACCTATATGCTCTCACCTATATGCTCTCACCTATATGCTTTCACCATCATGCTCTCACCTATATGCTTTCACCTATATGCTCTCACCTATATGCTTTCACCATCATGCTCTCACCTATATCTATATGCCTCACCCCATTTGCTCCCTATATGCACCATCATGCTCTCACCATCATGCTCTCACCTATATGATCTCACCGATATGCCATGCTCTCACCTATATGCTCTCACCTATATGCTCTCACCTATATGCTCTCACCTATATGCTTTCACCTATATGCTCTCACCATCATGCTCTCACCATCATGCTCTCACCTATATGATCTCACCTATATGCTCTCACCTATATGCTCTCACCTATATGCTCTCACCTATATGCTCTCACCTATATGCTCTCACCATCATGCTCTCACCTATATGCTCTCACCATCATGCTCTCACCTATATGATCTCACCTATATACTCTCACCTATATGCTCTCACCATCATGCTCTCACCATCATGCTCTCACCTATATGCTCTCACACCAGTTCAGATGAAGGAGAGGAGATGAGGTCGGATAGATGGAAGAAGGAGAGGAGACAAGGTCAGATAAATGGATTAATGAGAGTTGATGATGCCAGGAGAGTAAACCACACTAGACTATTGAGACACAGCCCTCCATGATTGCCCTTGTGCATCCCTGCTAAGACCAGGCCAAAGGACAGAGAGAGGGAGGGAGGGAGAGAGGGAGAGAGAGACAGAGAGAGGGGGAGAAAGAGAGAGGGAGAGACAGAGAGAGGGAGGGAGAAAGAGGGAGAGAAAGAGAGAGGGAGGGAGAGAGAGAGTCAGTGTGTGTGTGATGTACACTCCCAGGCCTAAGCCACTGGCTGCCTGTCTGGCCAGCCTCGCTGTTTAAAGTGTATATAGCCAGTGCTCTCTCTCTCTCTCCTCTTGCTCTCTCTTTCTCTCCCTCTTTCTCCCTCCCTCTCTCTGTCTCTCCCTTTCTCTTTCTCTCTCTCTTTCTCTGTCTCTCTATCTCTATCTCTCTCTCCATTCATGTGTTCTTCAGCAGGGATAAAGCGGGCCGTGTGTAGGCGTGGAAACGATGTGGTTTCAGCCTGGAGGCCAACAACACACTGATTGGAAGAAAAGGAGGAGGATGTGAAAGAGAGAGAGAGAGAGAGAAAAAAAGAGAAAAGCAACGATCCTGAAATAACAGCACATCCATAGGAAGACACAGTGTGGAATAGGGAAGGAACGACTTGTGGTCAGGCTTGTGCCAGATAGGAAGATGAGGACCCCACATATACATCTGAAGAGGAAGAGAGGAGAATAAACAGATACAATGAAAAGATCAAGGTCATAACGAGGGAAAGTATAGTGTGTATGTCTGTGTTGGAGGTGTCTGTGTTGGTGGTGTCTGTGTTGGAGGTGTCTGTGTGGTGTGTGTCTGTGTTGGAGGTGTCTGTGTTGGAGGTGTCTGTGTTAGAGGTGTCTGTGTTGGTGGTGTCTGTCTTGGAGGTGTCTGTGTTGGAGGTGTCTGTGTTAGAGGTGTCTGTGTTGGTGGTGTCTGTGTTGGAGGTGTCTGTGTGGGAGGTGTCTGTCTTGGAGGTGTCTGTGTTGGAGGTGTCTGTGTTAGAGGTGTCTGTGTTGGTGGTGTCTGTGTTGGAGGTGTCTGTGTGGGAGGTGTCTGTGTTGGAGGTGTCTGTGTTAGCGGTGTCTGTGTTGGTGGTGTCTGTGTTGGAGGTGTCTGTCTTGGAGGTGTCTGTGTTGGAGGTGTCTGTGTTGGAGGTGTCTGTGTTGGAGGTGTCTTGGAGGTGTCTGTGGAGGTGTCTGTGTTGGAGGTGTCTGTGTTGGAGGTGTCTGTGTTGGAGGTGTCTGTGTTGGAGGTGTCTGTGTGGGAGGTGTCTGTCTTGGAGGTGTCTGTGTTGGAGGTGTCTGTGTTGGAGGTGGTGTTGGAGGTGTCTGTGTTGGAGGTGTCTGTGTTGGAGGTGTCTGTGTTGGAGGTGTCTGTGTTGGAGGTGTCTGTGTTGGAGGTGTCTGTGTTGGAGGTGTCTGTGTTGGAGGTGTCTGTGTTGGAGGTGTCTGTGTTGGAGGTGTCTGTGTTGGTGGTGTCTGTGTTGGAGGTGTCTGTGTTGGAGGTGTCTGTGTTGGAGGTGTCTGTGTTGGAGGTGTCTGTGTTGGAGGTGTCTGTGTTGGAGGTGTCTGTGTTGGAGGTGTCTGTGTTGGAGGTGTCTGTGTTGGAGGTGTCTGTGTTGGAGGTGTCTGTGTTGGAGGTGTCTGTGTTGGAGGTGTCTGTGTTGGAGGTGTCTGTGTTGGAGGTGTCTGTGTTGGAGGTGTCTGTGTTGGAGGTGTCTGTGTTGGAGGTGTCTGTGTTGGAGGTGTCTGTGTTGGAGGTGTCTGTGTTGGAGGTGTCTGTGTGGTGTGTGTCTGTGTTGGAGGTGTCTGTGTTGGAGGTGTCTGTGTGGTGTGTGTCTGTGTTGGAGGTGTCTGTGTGGGAGGTGTCTGTGTGGTGTGTGTCTGTGTTGGAGGTGTCTGTGTTGGGGGTGTCTGTGTTGGAGGTGTCTGTGTTGGAGGTGTCTGTGTGGAGGTGTCTGTGTTGGAGGTGTCTGTGTTGGAGGTGTCTGTGTGGGAGGTGTCTGTGTGGAGTGCTGGGCAGAGCAGAGAGGTGTCACCAGTGTTGACAGAGGTGTAACTGTGCAGGTGTCTGTGTGTCTCTCAGTGTCAGGTTGGAGGTGTCTGTGTTGGAGGTGTCAACATTAGGTGTGTCTGTGAACCATGGCTGTGTTGGAGGTGTCTGTGTGGGGTGTCTGTGGTTGAGGTGTCTTGCAGGGTGTCTGCTTGGAGGTGTCACACACACACACACTGTTGGAGTGCACAGAGCAGAGCAGAGAGACACCAGAGAGACAGAGGTTAACATGCATACTGTTGTCTCTCAGCAGGTATAATTGATGTTCGCATCAGACATTACACACAGTCCTGAACCATGGATCGTCTGTGTGGGGCTGTGGTTACATCACAGGTACAGGGCTGCTCCATGGACACACACACTGCACGGTCACTCACACACACACACACACGGACACACACACACTGCACGGTCACACACACACACACACACACAGACACACACACCGCACGCTCACATCAGACACACACACACACACACACACTGCACGCTCACATCACACACACACAGACACACGGACACACACACTGCACACTCACATCACACACACACACTGACACACACACTGCACACTAACATCACACACACACACGGACACACACACTGCACGCTCACATCACACACACACACAGACACACACACACTGCACGCTCACATCACACACACACACACACGGACACACACACAGCACACTCACATCACACACACACACTGACACACACACTGCACGCTAACATCACACACACACACTGCACGCTCACATCACACACACACACAGACACACACACTGCATGCTCACATCACACACACACACACACAGACACTGCACGCTCACATCACACACACACACACGGACACACACACTGCACGCTCACATCACACACACACACTGACACACACACACTGGACGCTCACATCAGACACATACACAGACACACACACTGCACGCTCACATCACACACACAGACACACACACACTGCACGCTCACATCACACACACACACACACACGGACACACACACAGCACACTCACATCACACACACACACACTGACACACACACTGCACGCTAACATCACACACACACACACACACACACACACACAGCACACTCACATCACACACACACACTGACACACACACTGCACGCTAACATCACACACACACACAGACACACACACTGCACGCTCACATCACACACACACACAGACACACACACTGCATGCTCACATCACACACACACACACACAGACACTGCACGCTCACATCACACACACACACGGACACACACACTGTACGCTCATATCACACACACACAGACACAGACACTGCATGCTCACATCACACACACACACACACAGACACTACACGCTGATATCACACACACACACGGACACACACATTGCACGCTCACATCACACACACACACAGACACAGACACTGCATGCTCACATCACACACACACACACACACACACTGCACGCTCACATCACACACACACACACACACACACACAGACACCGCACGCTCACATCACACACACACACACAGACACTGCACGCTCACATCACACACACACACACACACACACAGACACCGCACGCTCACATCACACACACACAAACAGACACTGCACGCTCACATCACACACACACAGACACAGACACTGCATGCTCACATCACACACACACACACACACACACACACACAGACACTGCACGCTCACATCACACACACACACACACACACACACACACACACACACACACAGACACTGCACGCTCACATCACACACACATCACACACACACAGACACTGCACGCTCACATCACACACACAACAAACACTGCAGGCTCAGATCACACACACACACGGACACACACACTGCACGTTCACATCACACACACACACGGACACACACACACTGCACGTTCACATCACACTGACAGAGACGCACAAACTGCACGTTCACATCACACACACACGGACACACACACTGCACGGTCACACACACACACACACACACACACACACACACACACACAGACACACACACCGCACGCTCACATCACACACACAGACACACACACACTGCACGCTCACATCACACACACACACACACAGACACACGGACACACACACTGCACACTCACATCACACACACACACTGACACACACACTGCACACTAACATCACACACACACACACGGACACACACACTGCACGCTCACATCACACACACACACACACACACGGACACACACACTGCACGCTGACATCACACACACACACACGGACACACACACTGCATGCTCACATCACACACACACGGACACACACACTGCACGCTCACATCACACACACACACGGACACACACACTGCACACTCACATCACACACGGACACACACACTGCACGCTCACATCACACACACACACACACGGACACACACACTGCACGCTCATATCACACACACACACAGACACACACACTGCATGCTCACATCACACACACACAGACACACACACTGCACACTCACATCACACACACACACGGACACACACACTGCACGCTCACATCACACGGACACACACACACTGCACGCTCACATCACACACGGACACACACACTGCACGCTCACATCACACAGACACACACACTGCACGCTCACATCACACACACACGGACACACACACTGCACGCTCACATCACACACAAACACTGACACACACACTGCACGCTCACATCACACACACACACGGACACACACACTGCACGCTCACATCACAGACACACACACACAGATACACACACTGCACGCTCACATCACAGACACACACACACGGACACAGACACTGCACGCTCACATCACAGACACACACACACACTGCACGCTCACATCACACACACACACACAGACACTGCACGCTCACATCACACACACACACATCACACACACACAGACACTGCACGCTCACATCACACACACACAGACACTGCACGCTCAGATCACAGACACACACACACAGACACTGCACGCTCACATCACACACACACACACACACACTGCACGCTCACATCACATCACAGACACACACACACACTGCACGCTCACATCACACACACACACACACACAGACACTGCACGCCACATCACACACACACACATACACTGCACGCTCACATCACAGACACACACACAGACACTGCACGCTCACATCACACACACATGAATGAAATGAATACAGGTTCTGACAGGTTTCTGGAGGAGAGGAGAGGGTTTCTACCTGCTGCAGCTTTAAACTGTGTGTGTGTGTGTGTGTGTGTGTGTGTGTGTGTGTGTGTGTGTGTGTGTGTGTGTGTGTGTGTGTGTGTGTGTGTGTGTGTGTGTGTGACAGAGAGAGAGAGGGAGAGTGGAGAGAAATGGAGGGAGAGAGGTGAATCAGTGTCTGTCTTCATCAAAGATGAGGGTCGCCAGACTGCAGGCCAGGAAACACAGAGCACTGACACTACGCAGCCGCTTACCGGGAACTCAACACAAACATTCTAATGAAACATTCTCTATTAGGAGGAGGACAAGGAAGAACGAGAGGTGAGGTTAGAGGTTAGAGTAGGGATCATTAAGAAAACAGACCGACAGTGAGAGGGCCAAGGGTTGGAGGGATGGAGGGACGAGGTAGATGGATGGAGGGATGAGGTAGAGGGATGGAGGGATGAGGTAGAGGGATGGAGGGACGAGGTAGAGGGATGGAGGGATGAGGTAGAGGGATGGAGGGACGAGGTAGAGGGATGGAGAGATGAGGTAGAGGGATGGAGGGATGAGGTAGAGGGATGGAGGGACGAGGTAGAGGGATGGAGAGATGAGGGATGGAGGGATGAGGTAGAGGGATGGAGGGATGAGGTAGAGGGATGAGGTAGAGGGATGGAGGGACGAGGTAGAGGGATGGAGGGATGAAGTAGAGGGGATGGAGGGATGAGGTAGAGGGATGGAGAGATGAGGTAGAGGGGATGGAGGGATGAGGTAGAGGGATGGAGGGATGAGGTAGAGGGATGGAGGGACGAGGTAGAGGGATGGGGGATGAGGTAGAGGGATGGAGGTAGAGGGATGAGGTAGAGATACGAGGTAGAGGGATGGAGGGATGGAGGGAGGAGGTAGAGGGATGAGGTAGAGGGATGGAGGGAGGAGGTAGAGGGATGGAGGGATGAGGTAGAGGGATGGAGGGATGAGGTAGAGGGATGGAGGGATGATGTAGAGGGATGGAGGGATGAGGTACAGGGTGAGGATGATGTCATGATACTGTTCAGCCTCAGGAAGGGAGCGGTCGTTTTAGTGTATTTCATTAATAAAGGAAAGACTGGGCAGGCGTCAGGCTGGCCTCACCTGACTCACTGTGACTATGTGTCTGTGTTGGTGTAAAGGGCTGGCCTCACCTGACTCACTGTGACTATGTGTCTGTGTTGGTGTAAAGGGCTGGCCTCACCTGACTCACTGTGACTATGTGTCTGTGTTGGTGTAAAGGGCTGGCCTCACCTGACTCACTGTGACTATGTGTCTGTGTTGGTGTAAAGGGCTGGCCTCACCTGACTCACTGTGACTATGTGTCTGTGTTGGTGTAAAGGGCTGGCCTCACCTGACTCACTGTGACTATGTGTCTGTGTTGGTGTAAAGGGCTGTTCTCACCTGACTCACTGTGACTATGTGTCTGTGTTGGTGTAAAGGGCTGGCCTCACCTGACTCACTGTGACTATGTGTCTGTGTTGGTGTAAAGGGCTGTTCTCTCAGGCCAACATGCCTGTGTATTCTGTTGTAGCTGGTTCTAATAGACAGAACAAAGACAGGCTTCAGAGTACAGTATGATCTCCTCTCTCTCTCTCTCTCTCTCTCTCTCTCTCTCGGTCTCTCTCTCTCTCGCTCCGTCCCTCTCTCTCTCTCTGTCCCTCTCGCTCTCTCTCTCTCTCTCTCTCTCTCTCTCTCACGGTCTCTCTCTCTCGCTCCGTCCCTCTCTCTCTCTCTCACGGTCTCTCTCTCTCTCGCTCCGTCCCTCTCTCTCTCTCTCACGGTCTCTCTCTCTCGCTCCGTCCCTCTCTCTCTCTCTCTCTCTGTCCCTCTCTCTCTCGGTCCATCCCTCTCTCTCTCTCTCTCTCTCTCTCTCTTTCTCTGTCCCTCTCTGTCCCTCTCTCTCTCTCTCAATTATATTTCAATTTAAGGGCTTTATTGGCATAGGAAACATGTGTTAAGTGAAATAGATAATATTCAAAAGTGAAATAAACAATAAAAATGAACAGTAAACATTACACTCACAGACGTTCCAAAAGAATAAATCAATTTCAAATGTCATATTATGTATATCTACAGTGTTGTAACAATGTACAAATGGTTCAAGTACACAAGGGAAAATAAATAATCATAGATATGGGTTGTATTTACAGTGGTGTTTGTTCTTCACTGGTTGACCTTTTCTTGTGGCAACAGGTCACAAATCTTGCTGCTGTGATGTCACACTGTGGTATTTCACCCAGTAGATATGGGAATTTATCAACATTGAGTTTGTTTTTGAATTCTTTGTGGATCTGTGTGATCTGAAGGTACACAGATCTCTCTCTCTCTCTTTCTCTCTCCTAGTAGCTTACTGCACTCTATGAGACGTGTCTGTAACATTCAGAATACAGTGTGGTCTCCTCTCTGTCTCTCTCTCTCTCTCTCTCTCTCTCTCTCGCTCTGTCCCTCTCTGTCCCTCTCTCTCTCTCTCTCTCTTTCTCTCTCCTAGTAGCTTACTGCACTCTATGAGACGTGTCTGTAACATTCAGAATACAGTGTGGTCTCCTCTCTGTCCCTCTCTCTCTCTCTCTCTCTCTCTGTCCCTCTCTCTCTCTCTCTCTCTCTCTCTCGCTCTGTCCCTCTCTGTCCCTCTCTCTCTCTCTCTCTCTCCAAGTATCTTACTGTACTCTATGAGACGTGCCTGTGCCATTTGCTTATTGCACTGCTAGACTGAAACCATGTGTTTGTTTGGCATTGAAACTGAAATAGCATTGTGTGCATGTGTACATGTATTGGTGTATACCTGCTGTGTATGTGTGTGTGTGTGTGCGTGCGTGTGTGCGTGCGTGCGTGTGTGTTTGTGTGTGCGTGTGTGTGTGTGTGTGTGTGTGTGTGTGTGTGTGTGTGTGTGTGTGTGTGTGTGTGTGTGTGTGTGTGTGTGTGTGTGTGCGTTTGCGTTTGCGTGTGTGCGTTGTACAGAGAGACAGAACAATGGGACACATTCACCAGCCTCACAACCATTGAACACATTATAGCTTGTCACTGTGCTGTTCAGACCACTAAGCCTCTGAGTCTCATAGAGACTATCTGGTAAGAGACAAGAATGACTAAATCACAGGCTCTGTTATATTCACAGTATGAGGAAATACTTTACAATGTACAAGCTGTGTGTTCATTAAGTAAAGGGCCTTCAGGAAGTATTCACACCCTTTGACTGAGTCCACATGTTGTTGTGTTACAGCCTGAATTCAACATGGATTCAATAGATGTTTTTCTCACCCATCTACACACAATACACAATACATAATACACAATACACAATACATAATACACAATACACAATAATAATACACAATACACAACACACAATATATAACACACAATACATAATACACAATACACAATACACAATACACAATATATAATACACAATACATAATACACAATACACAATATATAATACATAATACACAATATATAATACACAATACACAATACACAATATATAATACACAATACACAATATATATAATACACAATATATAATACACAATAATACACAAATACACAATACACAATACACAATATATAATACACAATACATAACACACAATACACAATACACAATATATAACACACAATATATAATACATAATACACAATATATAATACACAATACACAATACATAATACACAATATACAATACATAATACACAATATATAATACACAATACACACTATATAATACACAATACATAACACACAATATACAATATACAATACATAATACACAATACACAATATACAATACACAATACATAACACACAATACATAACACACAATATACAATATACAATACACAATACACAATACACAATACATAACACACAATACATAACACACAATATAAATACACAATACACAATACATAATACACAATACATAATACACAATACATAATACACAATACACAATATATAATACACAATGTATAATACGCAATATATAATACACAATACATAATACACAATACACAATACACAATACATAGCACACAATACATAGCACACAATACACAATACACAATACATAACACACAATACAAAATACACAATACATAACACACAATACACAATACATAACACACAATACATAACACACAATACACAATACACAACACACAATATAAATACACAATACACAATACATAATACACAATACACAATACATAACACACAATATACAATACATAACACACAATACATAACACACAATACACAATACACAATACATAACACACAATACATAACACACAATACACAATACATAACACACAATATACAATACACAATACACAATACATAACACACAATACACAATACACAATACATAACACACAATACACAATACATAACACACAATATACAATACATATACACACAATACACAATACACAATACACAATACATAACACACAATACACAATATACAATACACAATACACAATACATAATACATAACACACAATACATAACACATAATACACAATACACAATACACAATACATAACACACAATACATAGCGATAAAGTTGAATTGTTTTGCACATTTATTGAAAATGAAATACAGAAAGGGAATTTACATAAGTATTCACACCCCCTGAGTCAATACATGTTAGAATCACCTTTTGTCAGTGATTACAGCTGTGTCTTTCTGTGTAAGTCTCTAAGAGCTTTACATACCTAGATTGTACAATATTTGGCAATTATTCTTTTTTTTTAAATCATCAAGCTCTGTCAAGTTGGTTGTTGATTACTCCTAGACAGCCATTTTCATGTCTTGCCATAGATGTTCAAGACGATTTAAGTCAAAACTGTAACTAGGCCACTCAGGAACAGTCAATGTCGTCTTGGTGAGCTACTCTAGTGTGTATTTCAATCGAATGTATTTATAAAGCCCTTCTTACATCAGCTGACGTCACAAAGTGCTGTACAGAAACCCAGCCGTGTGTTTTAGGTCATTGTCCTGCTGAAAGGTGAATTTGTCTCCCAGTGTCTGGTGGAAAGCAGACTGAACCAGGTTGAACCTGTGCTTATATCCATTCCTTTTTGTGTTGTTGTTTCCCATCAACCAATAGGTGCCCTTCTTTACGAGGAATTGGAAAACCCTCCTGCTCTTATTGGTTGAGACTGTGTATGAAGTGCACTGCTCCACTGAGGACCTTACAGAGATAATTCTATAGTGGAGTATAGAGATTAAGTTGTCATTCAAAAATCATCAGAAAATAAATCATGTTAAACACTATTATTGCACACAGAGTGAGTCCGTGCAACTTATTATGTGACTTGTTGAGCACATTTTTACTCCTGAAATTATTTTGGGCTTACCATAACAAAGGAGTTAAATACCTATTGACTCAAACATTTACAGCTTTTCATTTTTAATTCATTTGTAAACATTTGTAAAAACATAATTCCATTCTGACATTATGGGGTGTTGTGTGAAGGCCGGTTACACGCAATCTCAATGTAATATTTGTTAATGGATTTATAATAGAAGTAGTAGATGTTGCATTAGTCATATTTAAAAATAAAACGTGTAGAACTCAGTGGTTGCTATGGATTTAATACTAAAGGAAATGATCAAACAAGTAACAAATGTAGCATTAAACTATCTCTGGGTTTTATTCTAAAATTAGCAGTGTTCTGATTACTCTATAGTACAATAGTAACTCTGAAACAGTTTTCAGACAAAACATGACAAATGCGCGGGCATCTCGTAAAACCCGGCCTTGGTGATGGCTGTCAATCAACACTTGTTCTGTCTGTGTCTGCGCGCGCTCCTGTCCAGTCCTGTGGGAGTTGCTGGGGTACTTTGGGATATCCCCTTCCTGCTACTTTATTACCCCGCTCCGAAGACAGCTCTGCGAGGAGGGCAGGCGCATGGGCTAAGCACTGGGCGAAACTCTCCCAGCTCACTCTCTCTGACCGCGAACATCGACTAGAGGACTGTGGAAGTTGTCAGGCTATCCGCTCTCTGCCGCTCACTTCAACTATACCGCTACCGGACGCCCCCGTGCGAGACTTCACCTCTGCCGGTCACACGGCTCCCGCCGCCGGGGACTGGAGTTTACAGCAGGCTGGGGATTTATTAAAGGAAAGCGTACTTGAAGGGGAACAATAAATATCTGGACATCCTCAGGCTCTGACGGTGTTGCTACTGAGAAACGTTCTCGTCTTGAGTGTGACTGGCGTTCGTTCGTAAGCAGGCTGGAGTAGGCTACTAAAAGTGGAGTCATCATACCGTAGTTCATATTTTCTTTTGTTTCACGCGCTCTGTCCGGAGCAGCGTCTGTCATCTCCCGATCTGGATTACTTCGCATGTGTTTATTTTGCGGGAAATAGAGACGCTGCGTAATCGTTTGGAGACGGAGCAACTAATCGCGAAATAATTTGTATTGTACACCTGTTTCTTATTGCTCTGCTAGCTATGTCATCGGAGCAAACAACTGTCTCCACCGCCGTGAACAGAGGAGCTAAGAACCATATCCGAGACCGAGGAGCGAACCGAGCGGGTTCTTTTGGAACGGACCGAAAAACTTTTCTGTGGAACTTGTTGTGAAATTAGTCAACGACAAAAAGGAACTCCCGTGCCAAGTGTAATTTAACGGAGGTGGAATTTGTCTTATTTTCTCGGGAGGAAACTCATACTTGTATAATCGGTCGTTCATAAAGTTGTTCTCTCAACGAAGAGACTTCGTTCTAGAACTGGAACTCTGGAGGAAGTTTTGGAACGCCGAACGCTCAGGGGGAAACCGTCGCGCAACTAAACGATACAAGTAAGGACACATTATTTTATATCCGGCCACGGACTGTAATGAATGTTTATTGTTACTTTTCAACTAGGGAATTAATGCGCTTTTGTATCAGTTTAAACTCTCCCCATTGTGCACGCTTCATTTCACCTATAGAAGTTTTCAAAATAGCCTCCCGAGAGTCGCAGAGTTGACGTTTTGATACAGTTATTTTATTTGACACAGCTTTGGGTTAATTAAACTCCTTGCTGAATGTGGAGTGTGACACAGCTTTGGGGTTAATTAAACTCTTTGCTGAATGTGGAGTTTGTGTACGTGCTGTAGACCTACATCTGCAAACCCGGGTAACTGTTCTAAATGAACTTCGTGGCTGTGGTCAAAATGGAGACTATAAGTGTTCAAGAACGGGATTTTCTGTTGAATAGTTTTCTTTCCGACGTGTAGAACAACTGGCTTTGTAAATGACTATTTATTTCTCGTTTTAAATTATGCGATCTTCATTATTAGGCTGAAGTTTCAATTACTTTGTTCATTTTCATTTTCTTGTAGGTGAGAGTTTAGGTCATTTCCATTTTAGGTCAATGGGTCTAATTATTTAGTGGTCGAGTTTGACCTCTGACATTTAGGTCGCTTATAGTTTTTTTAGACAAATGAATGAATCCATTAAGTTGTTGAAATGCTTTGTCAGCGGATGTCTCAGCAACAGCTAATTTCAGTCGTTCAAGTTATCTGACGTGTCACTAAATTGATTTAGACCGCTAATATGGTCTGCTGTGCAGTTTACGCAGAGGAGTTGGTGGTCTATTCTATTCTATTCTAATGTATTTACACTGTTATCTTCTATACTTGTTGATATTATTTTAAGGTTGTTTTAGGCCTACCAGATCAGAACGCGTTATAGGCCAGTGTGCGACAGACACAGTGACTGCGCTACACTCGCTGTAGTTGTTCTCACCAGTCTAACAATGTCAAAACGGGTTTAAACCAAAACACACAAACTACGATTATCCGGTATGAGATTATAGAGTTGCGCCCCAAAATAGAATGTTGCCAATATAATTTTTAGCCATTGTGTTTTTCATTAACAATCTTATCAAAAATCTGAATGAAATCACATGAAGTTGATGAGTACAATATATATTTTTTATCCAACTAGAGTATGTCTATTTTCCCTTTATAGGAATTTGCAACACTGTAGTAATGATTGGGTAATTACTTATCCATCTTTTACATTTTAAATTCCAACGGAAACGTACTGTGTGCTTTTATATTTCACTCACATAAGTTATCGCTGTTAAATTATATTTCACTTTCATAGCCAGAAATGATCAGAATACGAATTAATTTAATTCTGAAGTTTAATTAAATGTTATCTCCTCTCTTATTACCCCTGACTCATATCTTGATATCATCCAACAGACAATATAATTAACCATCAGATTCTAGTGAGGAAGTAGACCTGAGGCAGTCTCTATATTACCTCAGAGTAGACCTGAGGCAGTCTCTATATTACCTCAGAGTAGACCTGTGGCAGTCTCTATATTACCTCAGAGTAGACCTGAGGCAGTCTCTTTATTACCTCAGAGTAGACCTGAGGCAGTCTCTATATTACCTCAGAGTAGACCTGAGGCAGTCTCTATATTACCTCAGAGTAGACCTGAGGCAGTCTCTTTATTACCTCAGAGTAGACCTGAGGCAGTCTCTATATTACCTCAGAGTAGACCTGAGGCAGTCTCTATATTACCTCAGAGTAGACCTGAGGCGGTCTCTATATTACCTCAGAGTAGACCTGAGGCGGTCTCTATATTACCTCAGAGTAGACCTGAGGCAGTCTCTATATTACCTCAGAGTAGACCTGAGGCGGTCTCTATATTACCTCAGAGTAGACCTGTGGCAGTCTCTATATTACCTCAGAGTAGACCTGTGGCAGTCTCTATATTACCTCAGAGTAGACCTGAGGCAGTCTCTTTATTACCTCAGAGTAGACCTGAGGCAGTCTCTATATTACCTCAGAGTAGACCTGAGGCAGTCTCTATATTACCTCAGAGTAGACCTGAGGCAGTCTCTATATTACCTCAGAGTAGACCTGAGGCAGTCTCTATATTACCTCAGAGTAGACCTGAGGCAGTCTCTATATTACCTCAGAGTAGATTTTGGTCTCAGATAGCAGAGAGCTGAAAGGACCATGCTGTCATCATTTCCAACATTAGGGGAAATCCTACGAGAGCCTTTCTTCTTTAGTATTATTAACTAATGTGAACTTCCCTCAAGGAATATACTCACAAAATGGCTAAAACAAAATGCGTTAGGAAAGACATGCTGTCTTTTACCAAACCGTGTCAGTGAATAACCAGACTGGTTAACACAGGTGTCTTTCAACAAGTATATATACAGAGAATAGTTAAGGACTGTTGGATCGTAGTTTGCCTCAGGGGACAGATGGATGAGTGTTTTCGTAGTAGTGTCAGAGAAGACGACTGTGGACGTTCCCAGTGTGTGTTCCCCCTGTGTTCCCCCTGTGTTCCCAGTGTGTTCCCAGTGTGTTCCCAGTGTGTGTTCCCAGTGTGTTCCCAGTGTGTGTTCCCAGTGTGTGTTCCCAGTGTGTGTTCCCAGTGTGTGTTCCCAGTGTGTGTTCCCAGTGTGTTCCCAGTGTGTTCCCAGTGTGTTCCCAGTGTGTTCCCAGTGTGTTCTCAGTGTGTTCTCAGTGTGTTCTCAGTGTGTTCCCAGTGTGTGTTCCCAGTGTGTGTTCCCAGTGTGTTCCCAGTGTGTGTTCCCAGTGTGTTCCCAGTGTGTGTTCCCAGTGTGTTCCCAGTGTGTTCTCAGTGTGTTCTCAGTGTGTTCTCAGTGTGTTCCCAGTGTGTTCCCAGTGTGTTCCCAGTGTGTTCCCCGTGTGTTCCCCGTGTGTTCCCAGTGTGTTCTCAGTGTGTTCTCAGTGTGTTCCCAGTGTGTTCCCCGTGTGTTCCCCCTGTGTTCCCAGTGTGTTCCCAGTGTGTTCCCAGTGTGTTCCCAGTGTGTTCCCAGTGTGTTCCCAGTGTGTTCCCCGTGTGTTCTCAGTGTGTTCTCAGTGTGTTCTCAGTGTGTTCTCAGTGTGTTCCCAGTGTGTTCCCAGTGTGTTCCCCGTGTGTTCTCCGTGTGTTCCCAGTGTGTTCCCAGTGTGTTCCCAGTGTGTTCCCAGTGTGTTCCCAGTGTGTTCTCAGTGTGTTCCCAGTGTGTGTTCCCAGTGTGTGTTCCCAGTGTGTGTTCCCAGTGTGTTCCCAGTGTGTTCCCAGTGTGTTCTCAGTGTGTTCTCAGTGTGTTCTCAGTGTGTTCCCAGTGTGTTCCCAGTGTGTTCCCCGTGTGTTCCCCGTGTGTTCTCAGTGTGTTCTCAGTGTGTTCTCAGTGTGTTCCCAGTGTGTTCCCCGTGTGTTCCCAGTGTGTTCCCAGTGTGTTCCCAGTGTGTTCCCAGTGTGTTCTCAGTGTGTTCCCAGTGTGTTCCCAGTGTGTTCCCCGTGTGTTCTCCGTGTGTTCCCAGTGTGTTCCCAGTTTGTTCCCCGTGTGTTCTCCGTGTGTTCCCCCTGTGTTCCCAGTGTGTTCCCAGTGTGTTCCCAGTGTGTTCCCAGTGTGTTCCCAGTGTGTTCCCAGTGTGTTCTCAGTGTGTTCTCAGTGTGTTCCCCGTGTGTTCCCCGTGTGTTCCCAGTGTGTTCCCAGTGTGTTCTCAGTGTGTTCTCAGTGTGTTCTCAGTGTGTTCCCAGTGTGTTCTCAGTGTGTTCCCAGTGTGTTCCCAGTGTGTTCCCAGTGTGTTCCCAGTGTGTTCCCAGTGTGTTCCCAGTGTGTTCTCAGTGTGTTCCCAGTGTGTGTTCCCAGTGTGTGTTCCCAGTGTGTTCTCAGTGTGTTCCCAGTGTGTTCTCAGTGTGTTCCCAGTGTGTTCCCCCTGTGTTCCCAGTGTGTTCTCAGTGTGTTCCCAGTGTGTTCCCCCTGTGTTCCCAGTGTGTTCTCAGTGTGTTCCCCCTGTGTTCTCAGTGTGTTCCCAGTGTGTTCCCAGTGTGTTCCCAGTGTGTTCCCCCTGTGTTCCCCCTGTGTTCCCCCTGTGTTCCCAGTGTGTTCCCAGTGTGTTCCCAGTGTGTTCTCAGTGTGTTCCCAGTGTGTTCCCAGTGTGTTCCCAGTGTGTTCCCAGTGTGTTCCCAGTGTGTTCCCCCTGTGTTCCCCCTGTGTTCCCCCTGTGTTCCCCCTGTGTTCCCAGTGTGTTCCCAGTGTGTTCCCAGTGTGTTCCCAGTGTGTTCCCAGTGTGTTCCCAGTGTGTTCCCAGTGTGTTCCCAGTGTGTTCCCAGTGTGTTCTCAGTGTGTTCCCAGTGTGTTCCCCGTGTGTTCTCCGTGTGTTTCCCAGTGTGTTCCCAGTTTGTTCTCCGTGTGTTCCCAGTTTGTTCCCCTGTGTTCCCAGTGTGTTCCCAGTGTGTTCTCAGTGTGTTCCCCGTGTGTTCCCAGTGTGTTCCCAGTGTGTTCCCAGTGTGTTCTCAGTGTGTTCCCCGTGTGTTCCCCGTGTGTTCCCAGTGTGTTCCCAGTGTGTTCCCAGTGTGTTCTCAGTGTGTTCTCAGTGTGTTCTCAGTGTGTTCCCAGTGTGTTCTCAGTGTGTTCCCAGTGTGTTCCCAGTGTGTTCCCAGTGTGTTCCCAGTGTGTTCCCAGTGTGTTCCCAGTGTGTTCTCAGTGTGTTCCCAGTGTGTGTTCCCAGTGTGTGTTCCCAGTGTGTTCCCAGTGTGTTCTCAGTGTGTTCTCAGTGTGTTCTCAGTGTGTTCCCAGTGTGTTCCCCCTGTGTTCCCAGTGTGTTCTCAGTGTGTTCCCAGTGTGTTCCCCCTGTGTTCCCAGTGTGTTCTCAGTGTGTTCCCAGTGTGTTCCCCCTGTGTTCCCAGTGTGTTCTCAGTGTGTTCTCAGTGTGTTCTCAGTGTGTTCCCCCTGTGTTCCCCCTGTGTTCCCCCTGTGTTCCCAGTGTGTTCCCAGTGTGTTCCCAGTGTGTTCCCAGTGTGTTCCCAGTGTGTTCCCAGTGTGTTCCCAGTGTGTTCCCAGTGTGTTCCCAGTGTGTTCCCCTGTGTTCCCCCTGTGTTCCCCCTGTGTTCCCCGTGTGTTCCCAGTGTGTTCCCCCTGTGTTCCCAGTGTGTTCCCAGTGTGTTCCCAGTGTGTTCCCCCTGTGTTCCCCCTGTGTTCCCCCTGTGTTCCCCCTGTGTTCCCAGTGTGTTCCCAGTGTGTTCCCAGTGTGTTCTCAGTGTGTTCCCAGTGTGTTCCCAGTGTGTTCCCCCTGTGTCCCCCTGTGTTCCCCCTGTGTTCCCCCTGTGTTCCCAGTGTGTTCCCAGTGTGTTCCCAGTGTGTTCCCAGTGTGTTCCCCCTGTGTTCCCCCTGTGTTCCCCCTGTGTTCCCAGTGTGTTCCCAGTGTGTTCCCCCTGTGTTCTCAGTGTGTTCTCAGTGTGTTCCCCGTGTGTTCCCCGTGTGTTCCCCGTGTGTTCCCAGTGTGTTCCCAGTGTGTTCCCAGTGTGTTCCCAGTGTGTTCCCCCTGTGTTCCCCCTGTGTTCCCAGTGTGTTCCCAGTGTGTTCCCAGTGTGTTCTCAGTGTGTTCCCAGTGTGTTCTCAGTGTGTTCTCAGTGTGTTCTCAGTGTGTTCCCAGTGTGTTCTCAGTGTGTTCTCAGTGTGTTCCCAGTGTGTTCCCAGTGTGTTCCCCCTGTGTTCCCAGTGTGTTCCCAGTGTGTTCCCCCTGTGTTCCCAGTACACACTCAGAAAACAGTTCAAATATCTTCGTTTGACTGC